>NW_026057586.1:47916902-48116430 GCF_023721935.1 Panthera uncia | reverse complement strand
GAGATCGTGACCTGGCTGAAGTCGGACGCTCAACCGACTGCGCCACCCAGGCGCCCCTAGAAAAAGTTTTTTAATGTTTGTAATGACAACAACAAAAAGCATTCTCTGCGTATGAGTAAAGGACATTTAAAGCCCTAACATAAAGTCTTTGTAAATACAGTAACTACCTAGGCTTGGGGATTTACTGTTGCCTCGTGTACATCGGAGACCAGTTTATCTTGTGGCAGTTACTATAAGTTTCATATTGGTCTACGTAGAAAGCAAAAAGCTTGCTTGTTGCCCTAAGCCAAAGCTCTTTTACATAGATGGAGAAAGAAAAATGAATGATAGCTTGGAAGATATGTTTGATCGGACAACACATGAAGAATATGAATCCTGTTTGGCAGATAGCTTTCCCCAGGCAGCAGCTGAAGAAGAGGAATTGTCGACTACCACAAAGAAACCAAACAGTAAGGCTATTTTCTTTCTAATTATGGCTTCTCAATTATACTAAGTTCAGTAAATTAAATCACCAAGCTTGATGAGGTAGGTAGGTAGGTAGGTAGGTAGGTAGGTAGGTATGAGGTATATATTAACAATTAAAATTAACAATTAAATTAACAATTAAAATTTCATATTTCTTTTTTTTAATGTTTATTTTCTGAGAGAGAGAGAGAAAGAACACAAGAAGGGGAGGGGCAGAGAGAGAGGGAGACACAGAATCTGAAGCAGGCTCCAGGTTCTGAGCTGTTAACACAAAGCCCGATGTGGGGCTCAAACCACGAGATCATGATCTAAGCTGAAGTTGGACGCTTAACTGATTGAGCCATCCAGGTGGCCCTAAAATTTCCTATTTCTTGTATAAGTTTCTTTTAGATAGTTTTCTTTTGAGATAGTTGCAGACCAATAAAAGTGTTACAAAAAATACTTCAGACGATTCCCTGTACCTTTCAGTTTCCCCTTATGTTAACATATGACCATAAAGTATTCATCAAAACTAAGAAATTGATTGAATACTATGAATTTGTTTATATAACTTACACATAATGTTTGTAAAAGTTTTGAAAAGGTTCTTTATTAAGTAATAAGTTAATCATTGTAATAGAATGGGAGGAGAAAGTTTTGCAGAAAATTCAGACTAACTTTGTTTGAATGCTTTACCTTCCCAGACAAAATAATGTAGCTACATGTATCAGTGTCTTTTTAGAATTCTTTTTTTTTTTTTTAATGTTTATTTATTTTTGAGAGAGAGAGAGACAGAGCATGAGTGGGGGAGGGGCAGAGAGAGAGAGAGAGAGAGAGAGAGAGAGACAGGGAGACACAATCTGAAGCAGGCTCCAGGCTCTGAGCTGTCAGCACAGAGCCTGACACGGGGCTCAAACTCACAGCCCACGAGATCATGACCTGAGCTGAAGTCAGATGCTTAACTGACTGAGCCATCCAGGTGCCCCTTAAAACTCTTTTTATTAGGGATGCCTGGGTGGCTTAGTCGGTTGAGTATCTGATTCCTGAATTCAGCTCAGGTCATGATTTCAGGTCATGATTTCAGGTCATGAGATCGAGCCCCGCGTTGGGCTCCATGCTAATAAGCATGGCCCCTGCTTAAGATTCTCTCTCCCTCTGCCCCTGCCCCATTCATGCTCTCACTCTCTCTCTTAAAAAAATTAAAGAAATTCTTTTCATCAGAAACAGTAGTTTATAATGTAGGATAGTAATCAAAAGAAGAATAAGTGAAACTCTTAAGCAGATAATCTGAATTGAAAGTTAGTTAAAATTCTTCCTAAATGTCTCATTTTCTTGTTGTAAGTAAAAAAGAACTTTTAGTCTAGTGCAAAGGTTATAAATGAGAACACCTTCTGCTATGGTAGTCTGTCTTGATGATGTTTTCTTTGTGCTTCCATCAGTTTTAAAAAAATACAGCCTAGGGGCGCCTGGGTGGCTCAGTCCCTTAAGCATCCCTTTGGCTCAGGTCGTGATCTCATGGTTCATGTGAGTTTGAGCCCTGCATCAGGCTGTCTGCTGTCAGCTCAGAGCCCACTTCAGATCCTCTGTACAGGCACCACCACCAACCCACGTCTCATTCACTCTCTCAAAAATAAGCAAACATTTTAGAAAAAAGAAGAAAAAAAGAAGCATATCAAGCTCTGACCTCTGGGGTTCGCACCCTTAAAAGGTCTTTCTTTCACAGATTGAAAGTTCATTTGTTTTACAAAACACAAAGTGACCGCCACAGGATCACTTGAAATGAGAGGAATCAGAATCTTTGGATCACTGCAGAATGCCCCACAGGAAGTCCATAGCATCTCTGTATCATAAAGAATTCAGAGTTGACAAAACTCTATTTTAAATGTAAATTGGATTGCATTATCTTCTCACTTTTAAAAACCTTCACTGAAAGGTATTTGGATGTCCAGTAAGCACATGTAAATGTCCTCAACATTATTGGACATGAGGGACTGAGATACCACTGCACATCCGCTGAACTGGTTTTAAAGTCTGATAATATCCAGCATTAGCAGAGGTGAAGAACAATTGGAACTCTCATACTTTGCTGGTGGGGATATAAAATCGTACTGTGGAAAAGAGTTCAGCAAGATTTTTTTTAACAGCTTTATTGAGGTTTGTCAGTTTTTTATAAAGTCATGTATACACTCGCCCTATGACCCAGCAATTCCACTGCCAGGTATATAGACAAGAAAAATGAAAACACATTCACAAAAGATTGTGTTCAGAAATGTTCATAGCATTGCTATTTGTAGTAGCTCAAAACTGGAGACAACCCAGATGTCCATCAACAGATGATTATGAATTGTGGTAAACTCATATAATGGAATACTATCTGTCAACAAAAAGGAGGGTCCTAGACTCAACAATGAATTGCCCAAACCTGTTGAGCTAAAAAAGTCCAAAAGATGGACAAGAATACATACTATGTAAATCCATTAATACAGAGTTCTAAAACAGGTATAACTAAGCTGTGGTGGTAGAAATCATCCCTCCATAGTGGGGGAGGAGAAACATCAGAGAACATTCTTGTGCTTGAGAAGCAAAGGAATAGGAGGAAACTTCCAGGGGGGATGGAAGTTCTATGTACCCCTTGATTTAAGTGGTAGTTGCACTGGAGTGTACATTTGTCAGAATTAATCCTACTATACTTAAAATCAGTGTGTTGCCTGTAATAAAGTAGATTCTTTTCAGAAGTCTTCAGTGCACTCTATTGCATTCACAACAAAATTCAAACTCCTTTTGGCCTCCAGGGCCCATCATGATCTGGTACTTGCCCACCTCTTCAATCTCATCTTTCCTAACACTTACCTTTCTTTGCTAAATCTCAACCACACTGGCCTTTTATTAGTTCTTATAACATCCCATACTTTTTCCCATCTCAAGACCTTTACCTAGAATATTCTCCACTCCTGCTTCTTGTGGCTGCTTCTTTTTATTCATCAGTTACTACTTTCCATGTCCTTCCTCAGATAAGCCTTAACTGTCTACTTAATGTCTGTTTCCCTCACCGTGGTATAAACTCCATGAGGGCAAGAGACCTGGTTTCTCTTGTTGGACATTGCATGTCCAGAACTTAGAACAATGCTTGGTAAATTTGGACTATTTGAATAGACAATAGCAGTTGGCTGTTTGGGTCCAGACAACTTGAGATTCAGGTCCATGAACTTTAGTTCTTATCTCTAATTTTCTGATAAAATTCTTTAACCTCTGTCTCCTACTTAATCTACCTCAAAGACACATTATAAAAATCAGGACTAGGGGGCACCTGGGTGGCTCAGTCGGTTGAGCGTCCGACTTCGGCTCAGGTCATGATCTCGCGGTCTGTGAGTTCGAGCCCCGCATCGGGCTCTGTGCTGGCAGCTCAGAGCCTGGAGCCTGCTTTCGATTCTGTGTCTCCCTCTCTCTCTGCCCCTCCCCTGCTCATGCTCTGTCTCTCTGTCAAAAATAAATAAACATTAAAAAAAAAAAAAAATCAGGACTAGGGCGTCTGATTGGCTCAGTTGGTGGAACATGCAGCTTTTGATCTCAGGGTCATGAGTTTGAGCACCGTGTTGGGCAAAGAGCTTACTTTAAAAAAAAAAATCAGCTGCACTAATAAGTGAAACATATGAAAAGCTGCCTTGTTATTGTGTTTGGTACCAAATGAAAATGAGCATCGAAGTAGTTCTTTTGAAGTCTAAAATACTTTTATATACAATCTACACGTGTGTACAGGTACTTGTATATATAGTTTTTAAGTCTAAGATAGTTTTATAGGTGCGTGTTTTTATCTGTAGTAATTCTGAGGTAAACAAGATAATCAGCACCTCATCATTATGCAGATGAAAAAGAAACAAAAAATTAGTTACAGAAATTTAAACAAATTGCCCAGGAGCCTAGAGAAGGAAATTCAATTAGAATGGAAGTTTTGATATAGGTTAATTTTGTTCCAAAAAAGCTATTTCTCAGTTCTGCATTCAGTTTGTGTTATAATTAAATGCTTGATTCTTTTCCTTTATGTGTGTTTGTTTACAGCTCATGGTGATAAACAAGATAAAGTCAAACAGAAAGCATTTGTGGAGCCATATTTTAAAGGTGATGAAAGGTAAGTTGGTCCTGATTAATACCAGCAATGTGACGGGAAGTACAACAGTGCTATCTTGGTCAGCGTACCTCTGAACTGTTAAGTTGTTACTTTGGTTAAAATAGAGCGCGTATTATTCATTTTATGGCCATAAAAAAGAGGGACTTAAGCATAAAAATGACAAATACTACAAATAAAGAAATTTATATCACTATTTTTTTGACAAATGGTAATAGTTATTTTCTCTCTTTTTTATAACAAATATTTTAATTCTTATTCTGTTTTCTTGTGGACTTTATTTGAACTCCAGGAATTTGTTAAATTATATGACTATTATTTAGTATGGGACTTTAGGTGACAGGCCTTAGGTGGTGCTTGAAAATTATTTCATGGGGATTTTTAAATCATGGGGCGCCTGGGTGGCGCAGTCGGTTAAGCGTCCGACTTCAGCCAGGTCACGATCTCGCGGTCCGTGAGTTCGAGCCCCGCATCAGGCTCTGGGCTGATGGCTCGGAGCCTGGAGCCTGTTTCCGATTCTTTGTCTCCCTCTCTCTCTGCCCCTCCCCTGTTCATGCTCTGTCTCTCTCTGTCCCAAAAATAAATAAAAAACGTTGAAAAAAAAAATTTTTTTTAAATCATAAAAGAAAAACTAAGCATCTTGATTTTGAACCATAATGCTACTTTGTGACTTTCATTCAAAGATGACAAATTCTGTAATTTTTAATCATGTACCATTCATTCTAGAAGTGAATTTAGGCATAATAATTCAATTCAAAAGAATTTTTATGCCTTTTTTTCTTCAAGTTATGATGTTGGCAGATTGAATCCCTCAATAAGCAAAGTATATTTTATACTTTCATTTTTTAATGGTGTTTTTTAATGTTTATTTATTTATTTTGAGAGCAAGAACAAGCACAAGCAGGGGAGGAGCAGAGAGAGAAGGAGAGAGAATCCCAGGCAGGATCTGCGCTGCCAGCGCATAACCCAACATGGGGCTCGAACTCCTGAACCGTGAGACTATGACTGAGCCAAAATCAAGAGCTGGATGCTCAACCGACTGAGCCACCCAGGCACCCCATACTTTTTTTCTTAAGTTTTGTGGTTTTTTTGTGAGTAATCTCTATACCTAATGTGGGGCTCGATCAAACTCATGACCCCAAGATTAAGAGTTGCATGCTCCTCTGACTGAGCCAGCCAGGCGCCCCTGTATTTTGATTTCTGTTGAGAATTTTAGAGATCTGACAGGCTAAGATACGTTTTTATTGATACCTGTAAGACTCTAACAGATAAGAGCTGTCGTTTTATTGCTAAATGCTGAATTCTTTTCCTTTATTTACCAGTTCTCCAAAGAAATAGTACCCTAGCATCCCAAATATGACTAGGGAGTTTTTATTTGTGGTGTCATTATGAACTCATGGATTTAAATATTTCATGTGTTTCAGTCTCTTACAATTATTTATACTCAGATTGTATTGCCACATCTTGGCCCCAGTCTCTTTGAATGAGCACTACCCCAGTCTTTCCTAGCTTGCTTGCTTCTGGTATATCATGTTCTAGGCTCTCTTCCTAGAGAACCCTGGAATCTGCCATTTTTTCAGGAGCCCTGGTTTCTTTTAGTGAAAAACAAATTTAGTCTAACCACTAGTGTTGCTCATTGCGACAGTTAGTCATTGTTTGTAGATCTTTTAGGTGGTGGACAGAATTAGGAATAAGGTTTTTGTTTCATTTTGTTTTTTAAGATAACTATACTTTTTCACACCAATAGCTCCATTTCAGGTTCAGAACTACAGGATTTTTATGTAACCTCTTCTTACATCTGTATCTACTTTCCCTTTCCTGAAAATTTCACTTTTCAGTGCTACCAACAAAATTTCTCCTTTAACTTTATTCTTTAATATTTAGAGCAGTCTCAGAATAATATAAATTATCATCAATAATATGGTTTATGAAAATGGCTTAACATGTCTTTGTGGGTTTTTTTGTTCTTAAGCTGTGTCGTGTTATCTGCCATCTTTTCATACAATATAAATTCTAAAAATGAAAAAAATATGTCTATTATAAATGTCCAGTCACCATATTTTAAAGCCATTTGGAATAATTATTTTTTGTGTAGGTATACCACCAACTCATTGTCTAGGTTTGTTTTATTTTGCTTTTGAATTTTTTAGGAATTATTTTTTCTTTTTATTTTTAATTCTTTTTTTAAGTTATGTAAATTGTGTACGCAGTATCAGACAAGGTATATTCAGATAAGTCTAGCTTCTAACATTGTCCCCTTTACCTGTTAGCTCCCTATCCCATTTGTTAAAAATTATGGTTTTCAATCCATTTTAAAAAATAAAAGTAAATATCTATACAGAAATATATTATCATTCTCTTTCCCCTTAGACAAATGGTAGAATGCTATATGTACTTTTCTCTATTCTGCTTTTGCTTTTTTCATTTAAGTTTGTATCCTAGAAATCACTCATAATAGCATATAGTGGAGGCACCTGGGTGGCTCAGTCGGTTAAGCGCCCCACTTCGGCTCAGGTCATGATCTCATGGTTCTTGAATTCATGCCCCACATCAGGATCTGTGCTGACATCTCGGAACCTGGAGCCTGCTTCGGATTCTGTGTCTCCCTCCCTCTGCCCCTTCCTGCTGACGCTCTGTCTCTCAAAAATAAAATATTAAAATGAATAAATAAAAATAGCATATAGTGATATTCTTCATTTCTTTTTTTAGTTACTTTTTTTAGTATAATAGTACTTTATTGATGATACCATAGTTGATTCCTTAGTAATGGGTATTTGGGGTGTTTACAGTTATGCTAACAGAATGCTGCATTGAATAACATTGTACATTCTCTTTTCATAATTTTGTGTGTCTTTGGGATAGACTCCTTGAAGTAGGATTGCAAAGGAAGAACTGTCATTTCAAATAAATATGAGTAGTTTTATTTATGCTGAAACCATTAGATAGCTGGAAATGCAGGAGGTGGGTGTGATGCATGGGTATGGTGAAAGTCTCAGAGTCAGCATTGTTTCTTTCCTCACAGACAATACTAGCAAACCCTGGGAAGATGGGTTGTGTTGCATGAGGGACAAGAAGCTTAGTAATCTTTTAGGTGATGCTTTAAGGTCTGCTACAGATGCCAGTCTACTAGTAGATTCCCTGCAACATTATAACACACTATAGAAGCAGAATAGACAATACTCAGAGGAGAGGATCTGATATGGCCAGAAAGTACTCTACATAAGCTTTTAAAATTCCATAAGCTGTTTGAAAGAAAGCAATTTTTATCTGTCCTTTTCATTTACAGATTGCTCTAAGGTTGAGAGTTCTTGGGTTTAAGGACCCAAAGGACCGATAACCTCATACTTTGACATAGAGGGATTAAAGCTTTCTTTTGACGGAAAGTGCTTGCCAAGTAGAGGGGCTTAGGATCAAAATACCTCAAAGTGGGTATGTTACCAACAAGTTATTTTAGAAATTAGTTTTTGTGAGTCAGACTGTTTAAGCTCACTGGGGATGCCTTTAATATAAACAAATACATGTACCATCACTTGAGGCATCATTTACCTATTTTAGAAGTTTGGACTTTTCTATATTGGGCTTTAAAACTTAAAGCAGGATACAAGTATATTAAAAAGTTCTGTGCTAAAAAAAATGTGCTTTTTCTTCCCAGAGCACTCCATACCTCATTAATACCTCAGTGGCTTTGACCTTTCCTAGGTTTCCAGTAGTTCTCAATAGGATCTGATCCATTTAAGGACAAGGGCAAATAATTGTTCCTAACATTTTGAAGAATCCAGGGTGAATGTAGGCAGCAAAATAAATTTTTGGAGAAAATGACAGATGACATGTAAACAGATGAATCTTTTTTTGAGGGGAGTAGGTTAGCCCAGAAATATAGATTCTTTAAGAAAACTGAGTTAACAGAGGTAGTTATTCTTTCTTGGTTATGTTATAGAATACCAGTTCCTGACTTTAATAATACAATATTCCTTTTTAAATTAAGTTATTTTATGTATTATTTTCAGCCAATCAGACAGATTTTCAGGCAAAAATAGGAAGTAATAGTTCTATTTTTTCAGTTAGAGAAACATATACATAAAAATACCTGACAAGTAGTAGGCACCTAATAAGTATTTAATGAAGAATGCATGAAAAAATCATTTTCTAACATACTGAATAAGCATTTCAAATAAAATGAGTGAATGTTTTGGGATTATTTCTCCTCTGGGCCTTCACCTTTGTTAATTAAGAATCTAAACCAAAGATCTTTGTAGTAACAAATGGATTAATTTTTAAATTTAATTCATTTTTCTCCCAGAGAGACTAGCTTACAAAATTTTCCTCATATTGAGGTAGTTCGGAAAAAAGAAGAGAGAAGAAAATTGCTTGGACACACATGTAAGGAATGCGAAATTGTAAGTACTAATGTAAAGACTGTCTGGCGGGTTTTTTTTTTTTTCTTTAATATGGCTTTAAGATTATAAATGAATGATTTAAAAATCATAGATAAAAATCTAGAAACCTAGTTTGAGCCAGGAATAGCAAGATAAATAATTAACGAGCATACTCGTTGTGACCTGAAAGATATAAATAGATGAAAATGAAAGCCCTCAACTTCTCTAAAATTTTCATCAAGTAAGTCTGGAGCCTAAGCCTTAGTTCTTTTTACCAGCTTAAGACATTTGTGCCATTTTTCTTTCCTGTGTTTATCTGTACTTTAATTTTTTCTCCTGGTGTTATGTTACAGCAAAGGCTCTTACATATAAACTATTTGGGGATATTTCTGATATTTTATTTTTAAAAAAAATGTTTTTACATTTATTTATATTTGAGAAACAGAGCACTAGTGGGGGAGGGGCAGAGAGAGAGAGGGAGACACAGAATCTGAAGCAGGCTCCAGCTGTCAGCACAGATCCCGACGCAGGAGTCAAACTCACGAACCGTGAGATCATGACCTGAGCCAAAGTCAGATGCCCAACTGACTGAGCCACTCAGGCACCCCTTGGTATTTTAGCAGGAAACTTTAACGTTTATTACTTACCCCAGCACTCTCAGGAAATGAGATATATTCATGTTTTTTTCTCAATAAGTGGTATGGCCATAAGCTCTTAACTTTTTCCCCAAATATTCCTTCTTAAATAAATTGTGATGAACAGGCTCTATTTCATCCTTATAGCACAAGTATGTTTTCCTCTTATACATTGTCTGTCTTGGACTATTGAAGTAGGTGGTACTAATCCTCCTGTCACCAGATATCTCTCAGGCAGGTTCTGTGTTTTCTTGAAACATGCTTCTTTAATTTCTTCCCTTGCTATCTGTTAGGTATTAGATGCCTGCCTCTAGCGATTTAGTTCCCCCTTTAAATTTTCTTTTTAACAGCTGTGGGCTAGAAAATTTGATAACCAAGCAGATTAAAGTTATATATGGATAGCTTGTAGTGCAGGTAAGGATTTGGTGAGAAATAGGCTCTAACTACCAGTGGGAGTGTAAATTGAGATCGCTATTTTGGAAAGCAGTTTGGCAATGCAAGCAAAATCTATATCATGGGTTTTCATAACACAAATTGAACATATCATGATTTCTTAACTAAAGAACATGGTCTGTACAATGCAAATCCCCAATTTTTAGTTATAACCATGACTCTTACACTGCCAGTTAGAAAAAAAGCTCTTGTGTTAGAAACACTTAATTTGCTAATTTGCTTTCCTTCTTTCAGGAATCATTGCTTGTGCTGTTATTCAGTCTCTAAAAACTATTGTCTCATACATTTAATTCCAATTTTTTTCTTGTTTAAGATAGGAGATAAATCTGTTCCCTGTTACTCTCTCATGACCAGGAGTCAAATTACCAGTCCTGTGTATTTAAATACTATCTGTATGCATACGGTTCCTAAATGTGTCCCAGTGTCTCTTCCACCTGTGGAATATGTCATACACATGTGGAGGTATTATAATCATGTCAAGTTTCAGCCTGCCGAAAGCAAACAGTTTCCACCTCTGATTCCCAAACCTCACTTGAGTCTCTTGTATGTCCATTCTTCTAGCTGCTTAAACCAAAGCTCTTATAGTAACCCTCTGTTCTTTTCTTGCATTTCTCAGTAACAGATCTATCAGCAAATCCCATCAATTCTACCTTCAAAGTGTATTCCATTTCCACCCACTTACTGTCACCACCGCTAACCCCATGGACGAAGGCACCATTTCATCTTGCCTGGACTATTGAAATAACTTCTAAGTGCTTTTTCCTTGTGTTGTTTTGTTTTAACTAGTCAACAGTCTTTAGAAGCAGTGTTAGATTCACAGCAAACTTGAGCAGAAAGTACAGAGAATTCCCATATACTTCTGTCCCCATTTTTCTTTTTTATTCTTGTCTCTTCACAATGTTTCTTTCTTTTAAAGCAAGGTAGTTTTGAGATGTTAATGATTTTATTGCCCCCAGTGGGGAAATTGCCTGGGATTAAAGGTCTTTTTTATGTCAGCACTAGGTGCTTCAGTTCCTGGCCTGTGTGCCAGAGGGGAGAGAGAATCAGGAATGTGGGGTGTCGGGGCAGGACAGGGCTGGGCCTGAGAGCATCAGCACAGGGTGGCTTGGATAGGACAGGCATCTCCTTAATTTCTGTCTTCCCAGTGTACTTTTAACACAACATTGAATGGTCTTTTTTTTTTTTCCCTAGTGATCTTTTTAGAATAAAAATTAAATCTTGTCATTTCTCTACCTGAAATGCTTAAATGTCTTCCCACCTCACAAAGAACTAGATAGGATCCAGCATTCTTATCAAGGACAGCAAACTCTGGCACCCCACTTCCTCTCTGATTTTGGTCACCACCCTCCCAGTTGCTTGCTGTGTTATAGCTACACCAGCCTACTGGTGCTTTTGTGTATGTTTGTAATTTGGTGGCAATGTTTCTGTAAGTTGATTGATAACCATGATTCTCTAAGGTCATCCCACCCCAGTGTCCAAGCTCAGGTAACAAAGGCTTGTCAGGGAGAAAGATGAAAAAGATAGTCCCCAAAATAGTTGTTTCAGAAGTACTCAGAAGCCTTTAATTTGTGTAAAAGAAAAATGTATTTACAATCTTTACTTCAGTCTTAAGTTCTAGTCCTGAGTCTGCCACTTTCAACAGATGATATCACCAGTAGAATTACCAATTTGGTTTTCAGTTTCTCAAGTATAAAGTGGGATTGGCTGGATTGTGTGATCCTGTCGTGTGTTCTATTACACTTTACACTACTGCTTTGTTTTTGAAAGACCTGTACATTTTTTACATACAAGTTTTAACCTTGTTTTCATGAAGTTCAAGTTGTTTGGGTTGCAGTTGCAAGAAATAATTATGTCTTTGATCCTAATTGAAAAATATAGTTTAAGCGGGGAAGTCCTGAAGACTGCAACATTCAAAGCTGAACTTGTATTTGTAAAAACCTAAATAAGAAAATTACTTCAAAACATACATGTTATATCCGAATAACAACTGAGAAAAGTGCCAAAGTGCAGTTTTGTTGCTGGCCTAACAAAGTTGACGTTGCACCATATAGATCGGCTACGCCACGAAGCATACTGTAAAGTTAAGCTGGCGGGTTTTGTTTTTGGTTTTGTATTATAAGACTTTATTGATGAAAAAAGCATCATATTGGTTCACATTGTGATACAAGCTCCAAGCTCCTTTTCTCATTTGTGGAGCGAACATTTCACAGACCAGCATTAGTGCTATTAGTATTAATTACTAATACTGTCTTCAGGGGGTGTTGTTACCTAGCATGCTGAATACTTTGACAGCTTTCTTAGCTTCTAGTTTATAATCAATAAGCATAATAGTCCATGTATTATTTCTAAGTGAAAAACTTACCAGTTTTTATTATCAGTATTATGCAGATATTCCAGCAGAAGAAAGAGAAAAGAAGCTGGCTTCCTGCTCAAGACACCGATTCCGCTACATTCCACCCAACACACCAGAGAATTTCTGGGAAGTTGGTTTTCCTTCCACTCAGACGTGTATGGAAAGAGGTGAGAATACAGGTTATAATATTTTGGAATTAGTTTTTTTGAAATAGTGTATATACCCAAGTCTAAACATTAGACTTTTTTCCCATGGTTTTCTTTACCTTCTGCTCAGGGGCTAGTTCTGTAACATAAAAACAAATTCCTAAGATAAAAGGCTTAACTTTAACTCTGAGTAAATGCCACTGGAATCAGCGATTGTGTATAATCACTTTAATATAGTTGTATATTCTTTATCCTGGTTTATCATTCAAATTTCAGAAAGCAAATTTCTCTTTTATCCTATCATCAAAATGACTTTTAATAAAATAATAACATTATAAAAGTTGCCAGCAAAGTATTGTTAAAAAGAGAATCTCGGGGCGCCTGGGTGGCTCAGTCAGTTAAGCGTCCGACTTTAGCTCAGGTCACAATATCGCGCTCCGTGAGTTCAAGCCCCATGTTGGGCTCTGTGCTGATAGCTTGGAGCCTGGAGCCTGCTTCAGATTCTGTGTCTCCCTCTCTCTATCCTTCCCCTACTCGTGCCCTGTCTCTCAAAACTGAATAAACATTAAAAAAAATTTTTTTTTTTAATCAGGCAACTTGAATTGTCCGAAGTTATTTTTAAAAATTACCTATAAAAAAAGAGAATCTTTTTAAAGTGACTAGTCTTGGGGCATCTGGGTGGCTCAGTCGGTTAAGCGGCTGACTTCAGCTCAGGTCATGATCTCACGGTCCGTGAGTTCGAGCCCTGCGTCGGGCTCTGTGCTGACAGCTCAGAGCCTGGAGCCTGTTTCGGATTCTGTGTCTCCCTCTCTCTGACCCTCCCCCGTTCATGCTCTGTCTCTCTCTGTCTCAAAAATAAATAAACGTTAAAAAAAAAAAAATTAAAAAAAAAAATAAAATAAAGTGACTAGTCTGAATTTTAGATTTTAAAACCTCACTTATCCAGAATGCTGGGTCTTTATAAACCACATCTGAGTGAAAAGGACCTTTGTTTGGAAGCTGTTGGAACTAATTCCTTCAAGTGTAGCATTTACATTTAATGTGATTTGAGAATGTATACAGCTTTGAAGCCCCAGATATTTAGTGGTAAGATAGTTTTTCCATAAGATGCCAAGTCTCCTGTAGCTATTACCATATTTTCACTTTCCCCATTAACAAGCCAAATTAAGTTCCTTTTGATGGATGCCACTGCCTGGTCTTCACATAAAATTAAACAATCTGGATAGAGCCTGTTATTGTGTGCCTACCATGGCCTAAGGGGGTATAGCAGAGCGCATACCGCATGACTCAAGACACTAGGAGAATTAGGTAGTTCAAGAGTACTGGGGCACAGGCACATCATCTAAAGAAGTAGCTGCTGCAGAAAGTCTTTTTGATAAGCACCTGGAATTATCATAATAGCAGACTGTTCTTGTTTAGCTATTTGTTCCCATTTGCAACCTGTAGGATGCAGACTAGGAAAGTACTTCAGAACTCTGGTTCTGGGGGTTAGACCAATCTTGGGCAAGGTCCCAGCTCTTCCCCGTCATAGCTTTGTGAACTTGAGCAAGTTCTTTAACTTCCTTGGGTCTCCATTACCTCATCTGTGAAGTAGGTATAGTGGAAGCTACTTCAAAGGGATGTGAGCATTAGCTGAGGTAATGTATATAATACGTTTGATAAATGTTTGCAGTTATTGTTAGTATCAAAGAGGAGACTGATGCTGAGTAGTGAAATCATGCATTAACATCACACAGCTAATAATCACAGGCTCATGTAAACTTAGAAGGCATTAAATAAGACAGTTTTAGTGAGTACATGCTGAAAGAGAAGCATGGTGCAAATACAGTCTTCTAAATTTGTCGTTTGTTTTTAAGGTTACATTAAGGAAGATCTTGATCCTTGTCCTCGTCCCAAAAGACGGCAGCCTTACAATGCAATGTTTTCTCCAAAAGGCAAGGAGCAGAAGACATAGATGTTGAAGCAAAAACAGGATGGAGGACAATGTTTCTTTTTAGTTATTTATAGTTAAAGTTGGGATTAAACATTGATTTTTTTTTTTGATCTTCTGTAAACTGACTTATAAATCGTTTTTCTATTGAAAGTGTTTTTAAATGGCATTTACCCACCACACAAACAACTATTTAAAATGTGGATACGCTTATGTTATATTTTCTTGCTTTTGCATCTTTAAAACAATAAGGTGTTTTCATTTTGCACTCTAACTTAAGAGTTATTTACTTTATTTGGTAATACCTAATTACAGTTTTGAAAATATGATAGTTGTAGTCTCTGATTTGTTGCCTTTTAGGTCTTTTCACTCAACCTTCCCTTGATACTTACATTCAACAGTGGCTTTGTGCTAATCATTACAAATTTTCCTTCCCTTCATCAGTTGCTCCTCTGTAGGTCATTCCAGTATCTGACATTTAAGTCTTTAAAAAAAAAAAAGGCTAAATTTTAGTAGTCCTTTTAACTTTCCAGCTTCTTTCTTTTTTTGACTTAAAAATGAGCTCCTACTCCATAGTGAATTCTTTTAGAGACTCAACCACAAGTATCAACCTTTTTTCCTTTTTCATATATTATAAATTAACACAGTCCTCTGATCTGATCATCCTATTCCAGGTCTTCACAGTCTCTTCATCATACTTTTCTAAAGTTTTCAAGCTGAATGTGTCAGGTTCTCTGCGCATGTGTTCTAGTTCAGTTGTATTTTTTTCTCTGGGTTGACTAATATTATTAACTTCCAATTTGGCAATAAAACAGATCTCTCGATTCAGCAAATTTCTGTTCCTCTAGGACCTAGTGTCTGAGTCATCAAAATGACAGACCACATCTGTGTCATCCACTGTTACTGGTGGCATTTTATCAGTGTCTTTTTTGAGTGTCTCTCTAATCCATATCTTGACAGTACTGCTCAAGCAGGAGTACATGAGACACTGAATGGAATGCCTCAATAAAATCTAACTGTGTAGATAAAACTCAGAGTTCCTAAACATCTCTGCTTAATCTCATCTTCTTCATGTGTCAAGGTTCTCATGTGAACAAGTGACATCAATTTGTGTTCTCAGAGAGAGGATCACCAAAGAAATCACATATACTGAGTACCTACTATACGTCAGACCCCTTATGTGCATGGTTTGGCTCTGAATGTGATGTGAATTTTTTTACAACCCTGTCCTAGCTTCTATTCAGCACTTGTCTTCCCTTCCCAAATGGTTTATCCTATGTTTGATTTTTGTTCTCTGCTGGCAGTGAACCAATCTCTCCAAAATAATAGCAACCATTCATTGATAACTTGCTATATGCCAGAAGCTGTGTTATGCTCTTCACATAGATTTTTCTCTTTTAATCCTCAAATAATCTTGTGAATTTATGTGTCGGTTTAACGTTAAGCTGCAAAAAAATGGACCCAAAAAACAAATTAAACAACAAGTGACTGGTTTTATTTTTCTCGCATTAAAAAGTCTGGAGGTCAGCAGTCCAAGGCTGGTAATGCAGCCCCATGATGCCCTCACGGATCCGGATTCTTGTGGCTTTCATACTTTGTAAGTGACCTTCATCCTTGTCACTATAAAATAGTTATGCCACCTCTAGCATCACGTCCGTGTTCTAGACAGAAGGAAGGGAAAAGAAAGCATATGTCATTTGTTTTTGTCCCTCTTTAAAACGTTTTCCACTTAAATAAATAAACTTGAAAATAAAAGGGGACACCTGAGTGGCTCAGTCAGTTGAGTGCCCAACTCTTGGTTTCAGCTCGGGTTGTGATCTCATGGTTTGTGAGTTTGAGCCCCACGTCAGGCTCAGCACTGACAGTGCAGAGCCTGCCTGGGATCCTCTCTCTCTCCCTGTCTCTCAAAATAAATAAACTTAAAGAAAAATAAGAGCATGCACCTCTTGATCTTGAGGTTGTGGGTGTAGAGATCATTCAATAAACAAACAAAGAAACAAACAAACTTAAAAGGATTTCCAGAAGTCCCTACCCAGTTACTTTCCCTATTTCTCAATGGCCAGAATTGTCACTTGGTTACCTCCAATAACTAAGAAATGAAATTAAAGCCCAAGATTGCCTAATTCCAGAATCAGAGTTTGTATCCACTATAGTATAGTGCTTCTAAAGGCCAGGAGTCTGAGAGACACCTGGATTTGAACAGGGTACCGTAGGATGTGCAGTTAGAGCTCTATACCTCCAGTGGATTTTCCTTTTTATTTATTGTTTAAATATTTATTTTTATTTTGAGAGAGAGGAAGAGCGAAGGGGGGAGGGGCAGAGAGTGAGGGAGAGAGAATCCCAAGTAGGCTCCACACTGCCAGCACAGAACCCAACGCTAGGCTCAATCCCATGGATCATGAGATCATGACCTGAGCCGAAATCAAAATCAGATGCTCGACCGACTGAGCCATTTAGGACCCCTGGATTTTCCTTTTTAAAAGGCAGTTTAAGCAGAGACAGGAAGCAAGAGATTGTCTACCTGATAGTTTACAGTAATCCAACCATGTATAACCAGCATATTTCATTTCAGTCAACCTGTGAGGTTGAGTAAACTGAGTTCCCTATCCCATTTTATCTGTTATTGACCAGCTCTATCTGCTATTGACCAGTAATAAAACAGACACTTTTTAAAAACACTTGAGTTAGCATATGTGGAACTTGAGAAACTTAACAGAAGACCATGAGGCAAGGGAAGGGGAAAAAATGGTTTCAAACAGGGAGGCAAACCTACAAGAGACTCTTAAATACAGAGAACAAACTGAGGGTTAAGGGGCGGGGGAGGGGAAAATGGGTGATGGTCATTGAGGAGGGCATTTCTTGGGTTGAGCACTGGGTGTTGTATGTAAGGGATGAATCACGGAAATCTACCCCTGAAACCAAGAGCACTGTGTACACTGTATGTGAGCTAACTTGACAATAAGTTATATTTTAAAAATAAAAATTTTAAAAATTAAAAAATAAATAACACTTGAGTTAGAAGGATGTATTTAAATGCAAAACTATTTCATGACACATAGTACATTCTCAGACTTAAAAAGATAACATAGGGGTGCCTGGCTGGCTCTGTCAGTGGAGCATGAGACTCATGATATCGGAGTTGTGAGTTTGAGCCTCACATTGGGTGTAGAGAGTACTTAAAAATAATTTTTAAAAAACCTTTAAAAAGATGCTATGTATTTAAGAGGGCATTATTCATTTGTAAAGCAGTATACATGTTAGATAATATTTTAATAACAAATCTGCGTCAATCACTATATATAGTTTCAGGTTGGCTGTAAGCTTTTGTAAAAGATTTTATTTTGGGGGCACCTGGGTGGCTTAGTTGGTTAAGTGTCTGACTCTTGATTTCAGCTCAGGTCATGATCTCACAGTTAGTGAAATTGAGCCCTGTGTCGGGCTCCGTGCTGACAGTGCAGAGCCTGCTTGGGATTCTCTCTCCCTCTCTCTCTGCCCCTCCCATGCTCGTGTTCATTCTCTCTCAAAATAAATAAACATTTTTTTAAATAAAAGATTTTTTTAAGTAATCTTCACACTCAACATGGGGCTCAAGCTCATGACCCTGACATCAAAAGTCAGATGTTCCACCAACTGAGCCAGCCAAGCACCCCAAAGACCTCTGATTTTAAACTTTGAAAACATGCAAAACCTGTGTGTCAGCACTTAACGTAGGAGTAACACCTTTCCTGCCTTTGATAAGCGGGTATCCTGATGAAACCATGTGAAACCGAAGATTGTCAAAGGCAGTAGTTTGAATGAGTTAATCATGGGTACCCAAACATACATAGAAGGCCTATTGTCTTGGAGGAGCACAAAATGAAAAACATTTTCTAATGCCTTTCATTATCGTGAAAATTTTTCCCAAAGTCCAACAAGAAAGGCTGCTATTGGTAGGCTCAGAGTGTATTAGAAATTCAAGACAAACTGTGTCTAGCATCTGTGTTTAAAAATGCCTGGTGGGGTGTGCCCGGGTGGCCCAGTTGGTTAAGCGTCTGACTTGATTTTGGCTCAGGTTATGATCTCACTGTTGGTGAGATCAAGCCCTACATCGGGCTCTACACTGAGTGTGGAGCCTGCTTAGATTCTCTCTCTCCCTCTCCCTCAGCCCCTCCTGTACTTGCTGTCTCTATCCAAAAAAAAAAAAAAAAAAAAATGCATAAAGGGGGTACCTCGCTGACTGAGTCAATAGAGCAGGCAATTCTTGATTTGGGGTTCAAGCCCTACATTGGGGGTAGAGTTTACTTCTTTTAAAAAAATTGTTTTTAGGGGCGCCTGGGTGGCTCAGTCAGTTGGGCGTCCGACTTCGGCTCAGGTCATGATCTCAGGGCCTGTGAGTTCGAGTCCTGCGTAGGGCTCTGTGCTGACAGCTCAGAGCCTGGAGCCTGTTTCAGATTCTGTGTCTCCCTTTCTCTCTGACCTTCCCCCGTTCATGCTCTGTCTCCCTCTGTCTCAAAAATGAATAAATGTTAAAAAAAATTTTTTTTTAATTGTTTTTAAATAAAAATGCATAGAGCACACTCTTGGGCCCTCTAAAAGGAATAACTGAAAAACTGCGAAGATTCCTCCTCAGATTGTCTTCAATTCTTAATTAGTTACAAAAAGAGAATAGTCTTACATAAGCCAAATAACACTAATACATTTACTTAACAAATTTATCTTTACCATGCACAATACTAAGTACAGTATCAGAATCTGGCAAAATTTTACAAATTTCCTCCAAAGGAGCCAACTTTTAAAGAAACACCAAAGAAACTTACTCTGTTAATCCTGACATATTAACATAACTGCGTGGGATTTTTTTGAAAAATACTACTTCAGAAATAAGCATTTGGAATACATCTCAGGAGCACCTGGGTGGCTCAGTCAGTTAAGTGTCCAACTTCAGCTCCAGTAATGATCTCGTTCGTGGTCTGGGGGTTCGAGCCCCACATTGGGCTCTGTGCTGACAGCTCAGAGCCTGGAGCCTGCTTCAGATTCTGCCTCCCTCTCTCTCTGCCCCTCCCATGCTCCCGCTCTTTCTCTCTCAAAAATAAACATTTAAAAAAATTGAAATGCATCTCAAATTTTACCAGCTGTCTGTTCTCAGCAAGCCTAGCAGTTTAAGAGACATTTCAAAATCTTTCTCTGCTGAGTCGATGCTGTTAGAAAGGTTCCTTAGGAAACTCCAGTGTCCTTACACTTGAGTTCTTGAGCACAAAGAATTAATGAAACAATTGTTTATCACACCAGCAGAGGCCAGAAGAGAGCTGTTTTTGGAGAATAATCACTGGAAAGTAGGGTATGAACAGGAAGGACTATGATAAAAGAAAATTTCTAGGATGAATAGGATATGAATTGGGAAACTTTAGTACATAAATGAAGGCTCATTGGGCAAAAATGAACTTTCAACGTAGCTATTGTTGGCATAAAACCAATTGGCAGAGGCAGTATATCATGGTCTTAAAAACATTACAAATATGTATTTGCCATATGCTAGGCATTTGGGGATATGAGGAGATATGTGAGATCTTGTTATTACCCAGTAGGACACCAGACATAAATGTGGAAAGATGCCTGAGAGATTGAAGAACCTTAGACTGAGTGCCAAAAAAGAAAAAAGAAAAAAAAAAAAAAAGGATCATTAGAACTCAGACTGCCTAAGGGTAAATTAACCTAGAGAAGCAGCAAGGAAAAGATAATGCAATATAAGTTGGGAAATTCACCTGAATGTGTAAATACTAATATACTGAGTCAAAAGGGGCCTTGGAGAGAATTGGATTGTATCCCCTCCCTTTATAATGGGGAAATAGAAGCCCAAAGAGAATTAGTGACTTGCCAAGATCTCAGTGGGCTTGAAGTAGAATGTAGTTTGGGACTTCAGTATGGTGCTTTCCCCTTCCTAAGTGCTAGAGGCATACTTTCTAGATAAGTGTTATAGCTAGGGTGTAGAGCTATGCAGTATTACTAAAAGAGGCAGTACACTTTTTTTTTTTTTTTTTTTTTAAGATTTTATCCTTATGCAATCTCCACACCCAACGTCTGGGCTCGAACCCACAACCCAAGATCAAGAGTTGCACACTCTACCAACTGAGCCATTCAGCCACCCTGGCAGTACACTATGTCTTAAAGGCAAGACTAAAGAGTTTAGACTTGAGTCTGCAGTCCTATGGTTTTCAAACCATTAGTAACATCCCTTTATTAAATCTCATATGTGGGGCTGGGTGGCTCAGTTGGATGACTGTCTGACTCTTGATTTCTGCTCAGGTCATGATTCCAGGGTCGTAGGATCAAGCCCCATATTGCACTCCAACGCTGAGTGTGGACCCTGCTTAAGATTCTCTCTCCCACTGTCCCTCCCCAACCCTCAAATTAAAAAAAAAAATTTCTTTTGAACTAAATCTTACACAGATCCCCGATAAGCAATGATATTTTAAAGGCATAAGTTTATTTCAAGCATTCAAATTTAATAAACCTTTACTTATAAATTCAATCAGCAAGACTAGATAAATACAAAATTGTGAAATGAATTATGGATGACAGGGGACATCAGCCTCCATATCCATGATATTCCAGTCAAATGTTGGCCATATGCCAGACCAATTAAACCAAAGTATCCGGGAGTAAGGTCTAGGCATCAGGATTTTTTTTAAAGCTCCTTAGGTGCAGCCAGATTTGAGAACTACTGCCTTTAAGTCACTGTTAGAGGCTAGTTCAATGTTATTCAAACTTTAGTATACATCAAAATCACCCGGAAGGCTATTAAGCCACAACTATCTGGGCCCCCCACCTCAAAAAAAATTTACATCTTTTACATGTTCTTGGGTGATGCTAATGCTGCTGGTCCAAGGATCACAAGCACCTAATCATAAAAGTCACCCAGATGCTCGATAAATAGAGATTCTCAGGCTCCTCCTGTGGGGATTTTGATTCAGGTGTAGCCTGAGCATTTATAGGTTTAAAAAGTTCCAGACCATTAGGATGAGGCAAATCTAAGAAATTTTGCTCAGAACAACAGAGAAAACTAAGTAGCAAAATTTTAAATTTCTAGCATCCCCCGACTAAAAATACTTTGGGCTGGATAGTAATGCATTAATTTAGGTAGAATTATTAGGTTAGCAATAGATGTGAAATGAAATTTGGGGAGGGGGGTAGGCGGGGGTATTGAGGCATCAAGTGTGCAAGAAAAAAATTTAGTAATCTGTTAAAATATTCCAAGCACAAAGAGCACTTAGGTCAAGATGATGGCAGTAGGAATGGGGAAAAAATTTTAAGCAACCCCTTCATGGTTGTTGCATACCAAAACTGTGGTAGTTCTGAGAATCCAAAGATGAATATGACACCCTATCACCAACTCAGTGGTTACAAGGGACATTATGAAGTAAGAATCAGACGAGGTCTCCCACTGGAAATGAGGAGAGACCCTTGTTCCACACAGTATTTGTAATTGTACAACTTTAAAAAACAGGGGGCGCCTGGGTGGCTTGGTCGGTTAAGCGTCCGACTTCGGCTCAGGTCATGATCTCACGGTCCGTGAGTTCGAGCCCCGCGTCGGGCTCTGTGCTGACAGCTCAGAGCCTGGAGCCTGCTTCCGATTCTGTGTCTCCCTCTCTCTCTGACCCTCCCCCATTCATGCTCTGTCTCTCTCTGTCTTAAAAATAAATAAATAAACGTTAAAAAAAAATTAAAAAAAAAAACAGGAATGAATTCATTCATAACTCTAAAGTGAGTTTTCTTTTTTTTACACATTGAAGAATTCAGCAACAATGGCATAGTAGATATTTACCCAAAAGTAATTTATTAAATCATAGACAGGAGTATTTTATAGGGCTGCAATAGTTGGCTTGGAATGTCCTTTCTAATGCATTTCCCTACTATGTGTTACTGTCCACTGAAGCTCAGGAGCCCACATTATCATCCAGTTGGAGATTTGTCTAAGAGATCTGCCTTTTGTTTTCTTTTCTTTTATCCTTTATTCACTTAGTCGCTCAGATAATCATCATTTGTGCTTACTGACTCTGGGCCCTTTCAGTGTCCATTAAGATTTCCACCAAAGACTGGCAGAACAAATAAAAGATGAAATTCAGACCAACCATAGACCATCAGTCTATCTTGGTAAGATATTTAGGAGAAAAAGCACACTCAAAATATGAAGGATAATATGGATTTCCAGTGATCCAGGCAATGGCCTACCAACTTAAGTCAATAGTTCTTGGGAAAATAAAGATAGAGGCAAGCTAGAAAAAGCTCCTAAAATTAAAGTTATTTAGGTTTCCAGGTAGGATCCATGCAATAAAAATCATTATTTAAATGCAGTTGAGATCTGTTGGAGCAACACCAGACAGGGATTCTTTTTCTCTTCTTTTCTTTTTTTTTTAAGAGAGAGCACAAGCTGGGAAGAGGGGCAGAGGGAGAGACTGAGAGAGAGAAAGAGAAAGAGAGAGAGAGAGAGAGAGAGAGAGAATGTTAAGCAGACTCCATGCCAAACATGGAGCCCAACTCAGGGCTCAACCTCACAACCATGAGAACACGACCTGAGCCAAAATCAAGAGTCAGGTGCTTAACCAACTGAGCCACCCAGGTGCCCCCAAATAGAGATTCTAAGGCTAGAGGGAGGGGAGAAGGCTTGATGAGGCAAGCTGAATTCTGCTGACAGTATTTTCATGGGGCAGGAGGCTGAGCGGTCAAGGCTTCACCTACCAGTGTTGCTACTGGGAATCCGAGAACCCAGCTGAACTGCTAGTCGTCTCACAAGGCTGCAGTGACAACACCAGAAACTTGGGCCTCGTTACAACTTTGCCCTTAAGATGTTTGTCAAATGTTGAAGTAAAACCTCTTCTGGGGAAAATGGTTAAAATGGTGTATTTTATTTATATTTTACCACAGTGAAAAAATTTAAGAGACAGTTTTCAACAGATTCACTGTGCTAAGGAAACCAACAATAAAGTTCAAGACCTGCCATGAGAAGATGCCCAGTTAATGCCCCAGACTCTTCGTTGAAAGACCAGGATGGCTGTGATGTCAGAATGGGCTTAACAAGGGCAGGCTTTGCCTCGCCAGCCCACTTGCCCCCCACCCAGTCCTTGGTTGGGTGGTCAGTCCCCACCCTGCCTATCAGAGGAAAGTGTGACTCCTCTCTGAAGGAATATAACCTCGTATCTGGAGCCTCACAGTGTTCAACATTCAATTTAAAAAATTCTAGACAAGCCAAAAGACAGTTTCAGTTATGTATTCCATACATATGGAGGAGGGAGGTAAACAGACTCACAAGTGATCCAGATACTAGAGTTAATACACAAACACTTAAAGATCACTGATTACTATGCTTAAGAAAAGAAAATTTGAGAAAATTGATTTTTAGAGACTTTCACCAGAAAATTATAATATTTTAAAAATCCAAAGGAAATTCTAGAACTGAAACTTAGAATATCTGAAATTGATAACTCAATTGACGGCTTTAGATACAGCAGAAGACAAAATCAGTAAACTGGAATAGGGGTTAATAGAAAATATCCAAACTGAAGCAAAGAGATTAAAAAACAAGGAAGATAAAGCAAGGAGACTGAGAGACATGGGACACATTGAAGAATTCGAACGTACGTGTAATTGGACTCTCAGAGAATGGGCAGAAGCCATGGTACGACTCTGTTGAGCCTTTTTCAAAACAAACAAAAGACATCAACCCAAATTCAAGAGGCTCTTCAAACCCCAAGCAGCAGACACACAAATCAAACCACATCTGGCCACATAATGGTGAGATGCTATAAGTCATGAGAAAAATCTTAAAAGCACACAGAAAAGGGAAAAATTCATTAACTTCAAATAACAATAAGATGGCTGATTTCTTAAACTGGGAGCCAGGTGACAGTGGGATGACAACTTTAAATTGCTGAAAAAAATAATTGATAACCTAGAATTCTGTGCTCAAAGTCTCTTTCAAAAGTGAAAGAAAAATATATTTTCAAAGAAAAGCTGAGAAAATTCATCACCAGCAGACTTGCAGTAAAATACTATCTTAAGTCCTTGAGGTCAAAGGAAACTAACTGCAAGCAAAAACATGGAAGTATAGGGAGGAATGAAGAACACTGGAAATAGTAAATATGGATGTAATATACTGATTGTCATATATTTTATCAAGTGGATTTGATAGGAAGTTAGCATCAAGCTCAAGAAAATCACAGATACGGGCACCTGGCTGGCTTGGTCGGAAGTGTGCACAACTTTTGATCTTGAGGTTGTGAGTTCAAGCCCCATGTGAGGTGGAGAGATTACTTAAATAAAACTTTTTTTAAAAAAGAAATCAAAGGTAAAACAACAACAACAACAACAACAACAACAAAATGTCCTGCTGAGCATGCATTTGGTGGAGAGTTTCAAAGTATCACAGGGTAAAAAGTGAATGCTAGAAATGATCTAATCCAACCTTTCATCATAAATACATTTGGGGTATATGATTGTCTTTCTTTTCTACAGATGAAGAGGTAAACTTGAAATTTGGAGTGATAAATGACAGCTGCAATGTTATGCCAACTTGATTTAGCATAAAAGTTATTTCTGTATTTTGATTGCTCAGCATCAAGATCATCTGGATCCACATAGGTAAGTTGTTGTCAATGGAAAACATTTTTAGCCTCCGTCTTGTATCATAGGACACTATTCTATTAAGACTAATACAGAGTCTTGAAGAAGAGTGATAAAGCAATTTCAAGACAAAGGTGAATCATTTACAATACCTAACAAGGGCTTATATTTCTTTTCATAAATATAACAAGCCACATAAGTAGCCAAAACTGTGTGCATTAATACTCACTTGTCTGGGCGCCTGGGTGGCTCAGTTCATGATCTCATGCTGACAACATGGAGCTTGTTTGGGGTTCTCTCTCTCTGCGCCTCCCCTGTGCTTGCTCTCTCACTCTCTTTCTCTCTCAAAATTAAACATTTATAAAAAATACTCACTTGTCTGATGGATTATATTGATGACAGCAAATGCACCTGAGTCTCACTTGCTATGTTTCTTTCTTTTTTTAAAAAAAATATTTATTTTTGGGAGATCGCAAGCAGGTGAGGGGCAGAGACATGGGGACTTAGGATCAGAAGCATGCTCTGCGCTGACAGGCTGACAGGATTGAGCCCAATGTGGGGTTCAAACTCACAGTGAGATCATGACCTGAGTTAAAGTTGGACGCTCAACCGACTGAACCACTCAGGTGTCCCAACTATGTTACAATATATATAGTACAGCTGTGATGTGTAGTGTGTTAGCTGCACAGTTTTCTGTGAGCAGACATAACCAGGCCAAATTTTTTTAAAGGCTTGTGTAAACTTTCTAATTGATGCCACATTTGTTTTTAAAGAACATCTAATATATGCCCAGAGATAGTGGGGAAAGTTGTATTCTGAGTTGCCACAAAATTTGAGTTAATCTAGCAGTACAAGTTAACTCCATGTTCTTCACTTTATTACACTTTTATGTATAACATGGCATATTTTTTTAAATTATAGGCTTTTAATAATTTTTTTAATTTTTTTTTTTTTTTTTTTTTTTTTTTTTTTTTTTTTTTTTTTTTTTTAGCGTTTATTTATTTTTGAGACAGAGAGAGAGACAAAGCATGAACGGGGGAGGGTCAGAGAGAGGGAGACACAGAATCTGAAACAGGCTCCAGGCTCTGAGCTGTCAGCACAGAGCCCGACACAGGGCTCGAACTCACAGACCGCGAGATCATGACCTGGGCCGAAGTCAGCCGCTTAATCGACTGAGCCACCCAGGCGCCCCGAGGCTTGTAATAATTTTAAAGGTGTTTTTAAAAATAAAATCAGAATTAAACACTTAGGAGCCTGAAATACCTGTGTTCTTTTTGAAAACCATTTCCACTTTAATAACACCTTTTAAAATATTAATTAATGAGGAACGCCTGGCTATCTCAGTCGGTAGAGCATGCAACTCTTGACCTTGGGGTTGTGCGTGGAAGCCCCACACTGAGCATGGAGCCTACTTTTTAAAAATAATTAATTAATTAATTAATTATTAATTACTTAGGGGTCTCTGGCTGGCTGGGTCACTGGAGTGTGCAACTCTTGATCTCAGAGTTGTAAGTTTGAGCCCCACATTGGATGTAGAGATTACTTAAAAATAAAATCTCTTTAAAAAATTACTTAATTTAATAAAATGTTAATTAATTTAATCAACTAAAATAAGAATATCTGAAAGCAGAAATTCACACTGAAGAACTTATTACCAAGATGGTAAGGAAAATCACAATGCCTCCCCACTTTTTCCCAGAAGTCTAGACTTCATTTCACATTTGCTTGTACTCTGAAGAGACATTCATTCATTCATTCATTCATTCATTTTCTCATCCGTTTGATAAATATTTACGAAGTGTCCATGTCCTTGTCACTGTTGTAGGTGCTGGTGATTCAGCAGAGAGCAAGAGAGGACAAGTCCCTGCTCTCCGAGTTATATTCTATAAGGCGGCAGGGACTATTTTGATAGGAGCCTTCAGAGAAGCCCTCACAGTAAGGCGATCAGAATTAAGTAAGGAACTGAACCACAGGAATATCTGGGGGAAGAGTTTTCCAAATGGAACAGCAACAGAAGGGCTTTAAGGTAGGAGCCTGTAGTGTGCTGAGTCCTCACTACCTGGAGCAAAGCACATGGGGGTATCTGGTGGGAAATGTGGTCACAAAGGAAGGCAAGGACAAGATGCTACAGTGCTTTGTGCCCAGAAAGGACTGGATTTTCGTCTAAGTGAGATGACAAACCACTAGGGGAGAGGATGTGCTTTGCCCTGGCCTGTTTAAAAGGATTATTCAAGCTGATGTGAGAAGAGGATGAGATCATAGGAGGCAAAAGTAGGAGTGGGGAGTCTTAGATTTTTGCACCGGGTGGTGAGAGGTGGTGGTTTATGAGGCCTCGCAATGGAGTTGACCTAGGTGTCACCTGGTAACTTAAAAGGATGGAAGGGAAATGAGTCAAGGATAGCTCCAAAGTTTCTAATTTGTGCATCTGGGTGAAAAAGGAGAAGAAGCAGATATGGGATGGTGTGACAGGAAATTTGTCTTGCACAGGTTAACACTGAGATGCCCATCAGGCTTCCAAATAGAAGCATTAGGTAGCCAACCGAACATATGGCTCTGAACTTCAGACAAGAGTCTAAGTCAGGAGATAACAGTTTGGGGGGCTTCTACCTCCAGGAGCTATTTAAAGCAATTGGCTTTCATGGAGTCACCAAGGTTTGGCTGTAGACAGAAGAGAAGAGTCTGGGAAGCTTATGTTAGATTGGGAGTGTACCCTCAGAAGAGTCTGGGTGGGGAACATTACCTGCAGAGGATTACCAGAGGCTTCTTCTAGTAACAGAGGTACTAGATTACAGGGCATGATGACAGGATGATCCCTTAGGGCAGGTGGATAATTGGTTATAATTATAGCCTCCTTGTCCCTACTTCTCAGGAAGTTTGTATTAGCTGGGGGGTAAGGAGGAGTGGGGGTGTGGGGGAGGAGGTGTTGGTAGTGGAGGGTGGTCTACCTGGGGCAGACTGAGATTCCCAACCATGAAGCATAAAAGCCTCACCAATAAAGGCTCAGAGTCCCTCCCCTAAAGACTAATGTCTGGTCTTTCTAGATCCCCATAGGCTGCACCAGAATGTAATGGACAGCAGGGGACCTGTACCTCAGCTACTGCTTCTGTGCCTGTGAGTCCCCACTGGAAACACTTGCAAAAGGCCTATTTGCATGCGATCGGGTCAGTCACCCTTGCTTGAGTGGCATGTGGTGAGTTGCAGTCAAGTACTGCTGATCTGGTAACCCTCTTTCTCCATTACATCAATGTGCATGTCTATCTTTATCCTGATCTAGTATGTGCTGACATTACTGTTTGACATTGCAGTTTGATGGCATTTTCTTTCCTTCCAATTTCCCAAACCTCATCGTGGGCCCCAAGTCCTGTCAGCTCACATGAGAGGGTTTGTTGACAAACAAAGGATCCCCCCCTCCACCCCCCAGGGATCCTCAGACAAACCTGATGAAAAACAAAACAAAACAAAACCAATAATACGGCCAAGTAGCGGGGTCAGGATGGGAGACACTTCAGGCAAGCCCGGTGACTTTTTTTTTACACCCACACACAATAGCAGAAGAGGGATAAAGTCTTCCGGAATTGGATTAGACTTTGTTGGCAAAACTTGGAGTCATGCTTCCTGTTTTCTAATGCTTGCTCTTGAAACAGTTGCTTGAACAGCATTCAATTCTCTTTCTAAACAGGGCCTTTCTGCACTCCACGTGTCCCTGTAAGCAAGCACCCTCCCCTCCAGTCTCCAACACACCCTCTCTACAGAACCGCAGCTGCTCTGAGTGTGGGTCCAACCAATGACAATGGCACTGTGTTGAGGCCATCGGTGGTGCATCGCACTTCTGCACAAAGCCGCAGTAAGAGGAGGCAAGGGTTTACTCTTTCTGATCCCATTTTAAAACAACTTTGTGTGTGGATTCATTAAACTCACAAATGGTACAGCAGGAAAAATACTCAAAGCCCAACACAGTGCCTTAAACAGAGAAGGCTTTCATATATGTTTCTTGAATGAATAAGTGATGAAGGAGTCTGAGAACCAGAAAAACTGGTGCTTGTCCAGGCTCTGCCAACACTTGGCTGTGTTACCTCCGTGGTCTCTTTTTCTCTTTGGGCTTTAGGTTCCTCATCTCTAAAGTGAGGATTGGACAATATGACCTTTGAAGTGCCACCTAGCTCCATCAGCTTCTCACAATTAGATAATTAGCACCTTTCAGGAGGCCAGACTGGAAGGGGTTAAAAGTATGGCCTTCAGGGGTGCCTGGGTGGCTCAGTGGGTTAAGCATCCGACTTCGGCTCAGGTTATGATCCTTGCAGTCCGCGTGTTTGAGCCCCAGGTCGGGCTCTGTGCTGACAGCTCAGAGCCTGGAACCTGCTTTGGACTGTGTCTCCCTCTCTCTCTGCGCCTCCCCCACTGGCTCGCGCGTGCACACTCTCTCTCTCAAAAATAAATAAACATTAAAAAAATTAAAAAAAAAAAAGAAAAGAAAAAAGCATGGCCTTCAGGGCCAGGCAAACCGGGACAGGATCCCTAGCTCCACCATTTAGAGTGTGACATGGCCAATGCACTCAAATTCTCCAAACTTTCTGCACTCCCGAGTAACAAAGTTATTATGAGCATCCAATGAGATGCTGCAGGAGTTTACTCTAGGGCCTGGTACACAGTGACTATTTGATCATTGAGAACTGTTACCATTATTGTCCGTATCGAAGACACAGTGGTGATGAATCAGAAAGAAAGCTTCTTGGGGCGCCTGGGTGGCTTAGTCGGTTAAGCATCCCACTCTTGGTTTCCACTCAGATCATGATCTCACGGTTTGTGAGTTCAAGCCCCACATTGTGCTTCACACTGACAGTGTGGAGCCTGCTCAGGATTCTCTCTCTCTCTCTGCCCCTCCCACTCTCACTCTGTCTTTCTCTCAAAATAAATAAATAAAAACTTAAAAAATATTTAAAAATAATAATGAAAGAAAACTTCTTGCACAAGTCCGAATTTGAGTTGGGCCTTGAAAAGTAGTTAAGATATAGACAGACTGGGGGAGCAAGGTGGAAGAGGGAGGTGCACGAAGGAAAAGGGGTCATATGAGCAGAGGCCCGGAAGCAGTAAAGCAGGAGGGGTGTTGCAGGCTGTGGCGGGGGCTGCACCAGGCAGGAGCATCCAGTAGGGACCTCACAGCCCATGGGCACTCGTTAAGTCAGGACCTCTATGTCAAATCCCACAAATGACACAAAAGCTCTAAGCCCCTGAAGCCTCCCTACTTTCTGAATGCTCAAACTCTGGAGGAGGGATACAAAGCAAGTATCACTTGGCCATTGAGTCATTTCAAACACTGCCATTTTTTAAAAGTGAGTTTATTTCATGGATATTAATTGGCCATTACTTATTTGCTCACAGTGAAGTCAGCAGAGACTACAGGTAGATGTGGAGCAGGCTTCCCACACCCGGATGAAAACTGAAAGACCAAATCAGTACTTCCAGAACACTCACAAAGGCATTTTCAAAAACGTGCGCAACCTGGTTTCATATCTCAGGACTTGAAAGAGAAGTCAGTTTGACCCTCTATCAGATGCAGCACACAGAAGGCCGATAGCTCAGCTGGTGGGTATGCATTTCAGGTACAAGGTATCTGCTCAGCGGTGCTACCTATCCTCCCAACTCGCCTTCCTGGACACTCCATTTGTTCCAGACAAGAGAGGGAAGCCAGGTGAACCTGACACAGCTGCTGAATTATCCAGAGATGTTCCCCGGCATACCCCTTCTTCACTCTCCACATAGCAAACACGTGAAAGCCTCCTTAAACAGGAGAACAGGGCAGTGGGGAGTCATGGTGAGACTTTCCCCCCAAAATACTAAAACAAAAGACTAAAACATGACCACTTAGCAATATCCTAACATCAAGGGGGAACAATGTGGAAATGTGAGAAATATGATTGTTCACGAATTCAGCTGTGTAAACTAAGATGTATATCGTGGTTCTATTTGTCCTCTAACAATGTAAACATTGCATATTTTTTATTCATTAGAAACTGAAATGAAAAACCATAGCCTTCAGGGTGCTTGGGTGGTTCGGTTGGGTGTCTGACTTTTGGTTTTGGCTCAGGTCATGGTCTCACAGCTTATGGGTTCAAGCCCCCTGTCAGGCTCCTCATTGACAGTGCAGAGCCTGCTTGGGATTCTCTCTCTCTGCCCCTCCCCTGCTCATGAGCATGCTTTCTCTCTCAAAATAAATTTAAAAAGTTAAAAAAAAAACTATAGCCTTCATCTCTCAAAGAGATAAACCACTACTGTGTGGGTTTTGTCTCCCTCCTCTGTTTAATCATCCAATTCCTTTGACTTTGTCTCAGCTGAGTAGAGCCTGATGTAACTTCAGGGGCTCCAGAATCACCCATTTGCCTGTGACCTAACCTGAAATGCTCCTCATCACAGAATTATTTCTTTATGTTAACGCATTCTACAGAACTTCAGGACTCTCCTATTAAAATGGGAGCGTGCCTACCTACCACACCCAACACTTTAATGGTCATTCTCACTTGGGCACAGGTTCATTTCTCAGGTAATCAGTTGTAGTGTTGTTAAGAACAGGGTCTTGGGGAAGGGTTTCCTGAAAAGTGAAATGTTGAAGAAAGGAGAGAATAGTCCAAGGCACCAAGTACTTCCCATGGAGCAGATAGACCATGTGTTGACCAGGAAAGGCAACAGAGTGGAGTTTAGAGCACCCGAGAGTTTGTTCCTTTGCGTTCCTAAGTACCTGTACTAAGTACCTGTAGTGAGCAGAGCAATGATGGTGGCAGGCTTGCTCTGCAGAAGCTGGTTTTTAAGCTACACTGCATGACAGGGCCCCTTCAGTGGCCTTGGGCAGCAGGAAGCGCAGGACACCTGGGATGCTAGGAAGAAGTCAATAAAGAAATGGTTCCTAAGAGGAGGCAGGAGGGTACCACGGCAGTTCCTGTGCGTTCCTGGTTTGGGTATCTCATCAAGATAGAATTTGTGCTTGTCTATGGGGAGCTTTGATAGATATGCCCCATCTGTCAGTGTTGCTGCATCAACCCTGGCAGGTTTGCTGCTAAAAAGCAACATCTCAGTAGCTCAGCCTTACTGGGAGTTTGTATGGTGTGACCCATAGCCCCAAGAGGGTCCCTTTGACATCATTTAGTTAGTATTGTTACTTTCATAATAATATTAAGACTCATTTGCCTTTTCCTCTGTATTAACATTTTCACTGACAGAGCAAACAACTGTAGGTAAAACTGATGCTTAAGGCAACCATGGCAGTAGTCATTGTATTCTTCACTGCTAGGCACCGACAAGGAAAAACAGCCACTGCCACTTAAGAATGTCCTTGCTGGGAGTACCAGGCTGGCTAAGTCGGTGGAGCATGAGACTCTTGATCTCAGGGTTGTAGGTTTGAGCCCCATTTGGGTGTAGAGATTACTTAAAAATAATTTTTTTGATTTGTTTAATGTTTATTTATTCTTGAGAGATACAGAGAGACAGAGCATGATCAGGGGAGGGGCAGAGAGAGAGGGAGACACAGAATCTGACGCAGGCTCCAGGCTCTGAGCTGTCAGCACAGAGCCTGACATGGGGTTCGAACCCACAAACCTCGAGATCATGAACTGAGCCAAAGTCAGACATCTAACCAACTGAGCCACCCAGGCGCCCCAAGATTACTTTAAAAAAAAATCTTTAACAGAGCGCCTGGGTGCCTCAGTGGGTTAAGCATCTGACTTCAACTCAGGTCATGATCTCACAGCCCGTGGGTTCGAGCCCCACATTGGGCTTTGTGCTGACAGCTCAGAGCCTGGAGCCTGATTCAGATTCTGTCTCTCTCTCTCTCTCTCTCTCTCTCTCTCTCTGCCCCTCTCCCATTCACACCCTGTCTCTCTCTCTTGCAAAAGTAAATAAACACTAAAAAAATTATTAAAGAAATAAACAAAATCATAAAGAAAAAAGAATGTTCTTGCTGAAGCAGTAAAAAATAGTGTTAATTGTATTAAATTTCAACATCTTTAATATTCTACTTTGGGATGGTTGTCTTAAGGAAAAGTACTTGCTCAGTTGAGTTGCAAAGCTGAAGTATCGATTCTGCATGGAAATGTCATTTCAGAAAAAAGGACTAGTAGAAATGATTATTAAGACTGGATTAATTAGCAGACATTCTCTCTTAAATGAAGTAAGTAAGCCTGTCACTTCGGAAAACAACTCTCCGTATTTGTTGCCAATAGTAATATACAAGCTTTCAAGTCAAAATTAGAATTTTGGAAAACTTGTATCTGCTACTAAAAGACTTTTTTGATGAGATTGTTGATGGTACTAATGAATGTGATTTTTTTACTATATACTGAAATGTGTCAACAACTAGGAGCTCCACATACCCCAGCAGAATCCATATTTTGATTGAACAAATTACTATTTGTTACAAATCAGGTATGGGGAAAAGATTCAAATTGCAAGATAGACCTATGAATTTTAATGCAAATTTTCATTGATATGGTTTCAGATGCTACATTGCAACTGACCTTTAAGAAAGTACCTCTTGTTGAATAGGGTTGATAGAGCATCAAAGACTAATACCCATTATCTGAAACTCTATATTATCTGAAAAATCTACAAAAGACTCTGATACCTGATTTTCTTCCTACCCCTCAACCAAAACAACATATCACAAACAAATTAAATGCAGAAACAAACGTGAAAATCCAACTGTCTTCTGTTGGATTGACATTAAAGAGATTTAAAACATCTCTTTTAAGTTTATTGTTTGAGATAATATATAATTATTTTTCATTAATATTTTATACTTTATATTAAAATATAACAGGATTATTTTTGTTATTTTTAGAGAGACTAATAAATAAATATTTAAAATATCTCACCTTGGGGTGCCTGGCTGGCTCAGTCAGTAGAACATGCCACACTTATCTCAGGGTGGGGAGTTTGATCCCCACATTAAATCTACAGATTTAATCTATCTACAGATAGATTACTTAAGAAAAATAAAATAAAATTTTTGGGGTGCCTATCTGGCTCAGTCATTAGAGCATGCAACTCTTGGTCCAGAGTTGTGTGTTTGAGCTCCACCTTGGAGGTAGAGATTACTTAAAAACAAAATCTTAAAAAAAAAAAAAAAAGCAAAAAATAAATAAAATAAAATATCTCACCCTTAATTTCTAACATGGTGAATAACAATCCATATAATCGACATTAAGCAAAGCTTTTTAGGGTCCTCAATTTTTCAAAAGAATTTTTTATTACTTTAATTTAAGTACTTACATTTAAATATTTAAATATTGTATTTAAATGTAAATATTTAATTTAAATTATATTATTTATTTTTGAGAGAAAGAGAGACAGTGCAAGCAGAGGAGGGGCCGAGAGAGAGGGACACACAGAATCCCAAGGAGGCTCCAGGCTCTGTGCTGTCAGCAGAGAGCCCGACACAGGGCTCAAACTCCCAAATGGCAAGATCATGACCTGAGCCCAAGTCGGACACTTAACAAACTGAGCCACCCGGGAGCCCCTCAATAGTTTTTAAGTCAAAAGGGGTCCTGACACCAAAACATTTGACAATGGCCAGTATGGTACAGAAACAATGCCCTTATCAACCCAGACCCCATTGCTGATACTAGCTGTGTGACCAGAGGCAACTGGTTGGTCCTCAGTCTTTTTTTTTTTTTTAATTATCATTTTTTAATTTTTTATTTTTATATCCAAATTAGCATATAGTGCAACAATGATTTCAGGAGTAAATTCCTTAATATCCCTTACCTATTTAGCCCACCCCCCTCCCACAACTCCTCTAGTAACCCTCTGTTTGTTCTCTATATTTAAGAGCCTCTTATGTTTTTATATTATTTTTGCTTCCCTTCCCTTGTGTTCATCTGTTCTGTGTCTTAAAGTCTTTATATGAGTGAAATCATATGCTATTTGCCTTTCTCTGACTAATTTCGCTTAGCATCATACCCTCTAGTACCATCCACATAGTTGCAAAAGGCAAGATTTCATTCTTTTTGATTGCCGAGTAATACTCCATTGTATATATATACCACCTCTTCTTTATCCATTCATCCATCGATGGACATTTGGGCTCTTTCCATACTTTCACTATTGTTGATAGCACTGCTATAAACATTGGGGTGCATGTGCCCCTTTGAAACGGCATGCTTGTATGCCTTGGATAAATACCTAATGGTGCATTTGTTGGGTCATAGGGAAGTTTTATTTTTAATTTTTTGAGGAGCCTCCATACTGTTTTCTAGTGGCTGCACCAGTCTGCATTCCCACCAGCAGTGCAAAAGAGATCCTCTCTCTCTGCATCCTCGCCAACATCTGTTGTTGCCTGAGTTGTTGCTGTTAGCCATTCTGACAGGTGTGAGGTGGTATCTCATTGTGGTTTTGATTTGTATTCCCTGATGATGAGTGATGGTGAGCATCTTTTCATGTATCAGTTGGCCATCTGGATGTCTTCTTTGGAGAAGTGTCTATTCATGTCTTTTGCCCATTTCTTCACTGGATTATTTGTTTTTTGGATGTTGAGTTTGATAAGTTCTTTATAGATTTTGGATACTAACCCTTTATCTGATATGTCATTTGCAAATATCTTCTCCCATTTTGTCAGTTGCCTTTTGGTTTTGCTGATTGTTTCCTTCGCTATGCACAAACTTTTTATTTTGATGAGGTCCCAATAGTTCATTTTTGTTTTTGTTTCCCTTGCCTCTGGAGCCGTGTTGAGTAAGAAGTTGATGCGGCCAAGATCAAAGACATTTTTGCCTGCTTTCTCCTCAAGGATTTTGATGGCTTCCTGTCTTACATTTAGGTCTTTCACCCATTTTGAGTTTATTTTTGTGTGTGGTGTAAGAAAGTGGTCCAGGTTCATTTTTCTGCATGTCACTGTACTGTTTTCCCAGCATCACTTGCTGAAGAGACTGTCTTTATTCCATTGGCTATTCTTTCCTGCTTTGTCAAAGATTAGTTGGCCATACGTTTGTGGGTCCATTTCTGGGCTCTCTATTCTGTTCCATTGATCTGACTGTCTGTCTTGATGATTACAGCTTTGTAGTATAGCTTGAAGTCCAGAATTGTGATGCCTCCTGCTTTGGTTTTCTTTTTCAAGATTTCTTTGGCTATTCAGGGTCTTTTCTGATTCCATACAAATTTTAGTATTGTTTGTTCTAGCTCTGTGAAGAATGCTGTTGTTGTTTTGATAGGGATTGCATTGAATAGGTAGATTACTTTGGGTAGTATTAACATTTTAACAATATTTGTTCTTCCTATCCAGGAGCATAGAATCTTTTTCCTTTTTTGTGTGTGTCTCCTTCAATTTCTTTCATAAGCTTTCTATTGTTTTCAGTGTATAGATTTTTCACCTCTTTGGTTAGATTTATTCCTAGGTATTTTATGGTTTTTGGGGCAATTGTAAATGGGATCTATTCCTTGATTTCTCTTTCTGTTGTTTCATTGTTGGTATATAAGAATGCAACTGATTTTATATCCTGCAACTTTGCTGAATTCATGAATCAGTTCTAACAGTTTTTTGGTGGAATCTTTTGGGTTTTCCATATAGAGTATCATGTCATCTGTGAAGAGTGAAAGTTTGACCTCCTCCTGGCCGATTTGGATGCCTTTTATTTCTTTGTGTTGTCTGATTGCTGAGGTTAAGACTTCCAATACTATGTTGAGTAACAGTGGTGAGAGTGGACATCCCTGTCTTGTTTCTGACCTTAGGGGGAAAGCTCTCAGTTTTCCCCATTGAGGATGATATTAGTGTTGGGTCGTTCATATATGGCTTTTATGATCTCGAGGTATGCTCCTTCTATCCCTACTTTCTTGAGGGTTTTTATCAAAAAAGGATGCTGTGTTTTGTCAAATGCTTTCTCTGCATCTATTGAGAGGATCATGTGGCTCTTGTCCTTTCTTTCATTGATGTGATAAATCACATTAATTGTTTTGCAGATATTGAACCAGCCCTGCATCCAAGGTGTAAATCCCACTTGGTCGTGGTGAATAATATTTTTAATGTATTGTTGGATCAGGTTGGCTAATATCTTGTTGAGGATTTTTGCATCCATGTTCATCAGGGAATTTGGTCTATAGTTCTCCTTTTTAGTGGGATCCTTGTCTGACTTTGGAACCAGGGTAATGATGGCTTCATAGAAAGAGTTTGGAAGTTTTCCTTCCATTTCTATTTTTTGGAACACACTCTAGAGAATAGGTATTAACTCTTCCTTAAATGTTTGGTAGAATTCCCCTGGAAATGCCATCTGGCCCTGAAATCTTGTTTTTGGGGAGATTTTTGATTATTAATTTGATTTCCTTACTGGTTATGGGTCTGTTCAAATTTTCTATTTCTTCCTGTTTCAGTTTTGGTAGTTTATATGTTTCTAGGAATTTGTCCATTTCTTCCAGATTACCCATTTTATTGGCATATAATTGTTTATAATATTATCTTATTATTTTTTTTTTCTGCTTTCTTGGTTGTTATCTCTCCTCTTTCATTCTTGATTTTATTTATTTGGGTCGTTTCCTTTTTCTTTTTGATCAGACTGGCTAGTGGTTTATCAATTTTGTTAATTCTTTCAAAGAACCAGCTTCTGGTTTCATTCATGTGTTCTACTGTTTTTGGGGTTTTGATAATATTAATTTCTGCTCTAATCTTTATTATTTCCTGTCTTCATCTGGTTTGGGGTTTTATTTGCTGCTCTTTTTCCAGCTCTTTAAGGTGTAAGGTTAGGTTGTATATCTGAGACCTTTCTTCCTTCTTTAGGAAGGCATGGATTGCTAGATATTTTCCTCTTAGGACTGCCTTTGCTGCGTTCCAGAGGTTTGGGGCTGTGGTATTATCATTTTCATTGGCTTCCATATACTTTTTAATTAACTCTTTAGCTTCTTGATTAGCCCATTCATCCTTTACAGGATGTTCTTTAGTCTCCAAGTATTTGTTACCTTTCCAAATTTTTTCTTGTGGTTGATTTTGAGTTTCATAGCGTTGTGGTCTGAAAATATGCACGGTATGATTTTGATCTTTTTGTACTTGTTGAGGGCTGATTTGTGTCCCAGTATGTGGTCTATTCTGGAGAACGTTCCATGTGCACTGGAGAAGAATGTATATTTCTCTGCTTTAGGATGAAATGTTCTGAATATATGTGTTAAGTCCATCTGGTCCAGTGTGTCATTCAAAGCCATTGTCTCCTTGTGGATTTTCTGTTTAGATGATCTGTCAATTGCTGTTAGTGAGGTGTTGAAGTCCCCTACTATTATGGTATTATTATCAACGAGTTTCTTTATGTTTGTGATGAATTGATTTATATATTTGGGTACTCGCACATTTGGCACATAAATGTTTACAATTGTTAGGTCTTCTTGGTGGATAGACCCCTTAATTATGATATAATGCCCTTCTTCATCTTTTGTTACAGTCTTTATTTTAAAGTCTAGATTGTCTGATATAAGTATAGCTACTCCAGCTTTCTTTTGTCAACCATTAGCATGATAGATGGTTCTCCATCCCCTTACTTTCAATCTGAAGGTGTCTTTAGGTCTAAAGTGGGTCTCTTGTAAACAGTTAATAGATGGATCTTGTTTCCTTATCCAATCTGTTATCCTATGTCTTTTGATTGGAGCATTTAGTTCATTAACGTTTAGAGTGAGTACTGAAAGATACGAATTTATTGCCATTATGTTGCTTGTAAGGTTGGAGTTTCTGGTGGTGTTCTCTGGTCCTTTCTAGTCTTTGTTGCTTTTGGTATTTATTTATTTATTTATTTATTTATTTATTTATTTATTTTTCATCTTTTCTCCCCTCAGAAAGTCCCCCTTAAAATTTCTTACAGGGCTGGTTTAGTGGTCATAAACTCCTTTAATTTTTGTTTGTCTGGGAAACTTTTTATCTCTCCTTCTATTTTGAATGACAGCCTTGCTGGATAAAGAATTCTTAGCTGCATATTTTTCTGATTCAGCACATTGAATATATCTTGCCATTCCTTTCTGGTCTGCCAAGTTTCTATGGATAGATCTGCTGCAAACCTGATCTGTCTTCCCTTGTAAGGTAAGGACTTTTTTTTCTCTTACTGCTTTCATGATTCTTTCCTTGCCTGAGTATTTTATGAATTTGACTACGATATGCCTTTTTGATGGTCGGTTTTTGTTGAATCAACGGGAGTCCTCTGTGCTTCCTGGATTTTGATGTCTGTGTCTTTTCCCAGGTTAGGAAAGTTTTTTGCTAAGATTTGCTCATACAACCGTTCTACCCCCTTTTTTCTCTCTTCATCTTCTGGAACCCCTATGATTCTGGTGTTTTTCCTTTTTAATGAGTCACTGATTTCTCTAATTCTTAAATTGTGCTCTTTTGCTTTTGTCTCCCTCTTTTTTTCTGCTTCATTCTTCTCCATAAGTTTGTCCTCTATATCACTGATTTTCTGCTCTGCCTCATCCATCCTTGCAGCCATGGCATCCATTCGAGATTGCAGCTCAGTTGTAGTATTTTTTATTTCATCCTGACTAGCTTTTACTTCTTTTGTCTCTGCAGAAAGGGATTCTAATCTATTTTTGACTCCAGCTAGTATTCTTATTTTTGTGATTCTAAATTCTAGTTCAGACATCTTGCTTGTATCTGTGTTGGTTAAGTCCCTGGTTGTCGTTTCTTCCTGCTCTTCTTTTGGGGTGAATTCTTTTGTTTAATCATTTTAAAGGAAGAAAAGGAATTAATGAGGTAAAAAAATTAAAATAAAAAATTAAAATTGAAAAAATAAAAACAACACACACACACACACACACACACACACAAATAAGATAAATGAAGCTAGATCCTAGGTGTGTTTTGGTCTGGGTTTTGAAAGGGGCTTGATAGATTAGAGAAAAAAGGGGAAAGAAAAAAAAGAAATTGTTTGAAATTTTGAAAAAAATGAATACACTGAAATAGAATAAAATGAAATGATGGAAGTAAAACAGAATTTGAAAAAATTTACAAAAAAGAAAAAATATAGTAGAAAAAAATTAAAGAAAAATATTTTTAATAAAAATTGAAAATAAAAATAATTTTTTCTCTTTCTGTATTCAAGAAAAAGAAATGACAAAGAGATGGAAAAAAAGAAAATTAAATAGATGGACGAGCGAACAGACTGAAATACTATTGAAATTACTTCGTTTTCCCCTAGAAGCCAATGAAGCGTTTTATAGTCTGTAAACTAAGCAGCCAGAGAAAATTTGTGTTCCTGAAGAGCGAGGTTGGCCCAGTTGGGTGGGGCTTGGTGTAATGGCTGCATTCTCCACTAGATGGCGCTGCTTAGCTTATTGGGGTGGATTGTTGCGGTGCTTGTAGGTGCGTATGGGCATGCGCGACGGCAGTGAAAATGGCGTCTAGTATAGGAACTCTGTTCTCCCGGATCAGCAATCACCCGCCCGTCCTTTGTCTTCGGCTTCCATCCACTCCCCGCTATTACACGGTCCGTGACCAAGCCCCAGGCAGCACCTCCCTCCTGAGTTTTGTCTCAGATGCGGCTGTTTTTCCCGACCCCTTATTTCTGAGGGACTGCAGCTTTGACCTGATCTGCCCGTTTGCGGGAGGGTCTCACCGAGCAATGGCTGGGTGTCGGCCGCTCCCAAGAACGTTCGCGGGCTGCGCTGCTGCCGACGCCCAGAGACTGCGGCCAGGTGCCAACCCGCCCTGGAAAAAGTTCGTGAGACAGTATAGCAGCAGCGCCTCAGGGATTATGGAAAATCACAACACGCATCTGGCACCAGGCTTTACCTTTAATGACCTTGTTCCAGGACCAGCAAATGTGGTTGTTCTCCCAGGTCCACTGGGGCCTTGCCTTTGGGGAACCGACACAGCCTTCACCAGGTGTCCTCCCAGCAGGGGAACTGCCTCTCCCCGTGTGGCCTGAAGAACCCCGGACCCCACTCTGCTCCTGAGGATTCTCCCTTCTCACCAGAGCACCGCCAGGTATGGAGCTGCGGAGTTTCAGACCCTGCATTCCCTGTTTATAGTCTTAATGGAATTTGAACCCTCTCCTTTCTCCTTTCTCCCTTTTTAGTTCAGTCCCTGTGGCTGTTTACACTTTTCCACTTTCTCTCCAGCTGCTTTTTCTGTATTCTCCACTCCCTGTCTAGCTCCCTGCCCTCTGTGGCTTCTCTCTCCCCCAGTTCACCTCTCAGTTCACATACCTGATGAGTTCTGTGGTTCAGGTTGTGCAGATTGTTGTGTTAATCCTCCAGTCGGTTTTCTAGGTGTGCAGGGTGGTTTAGTGTTGGTCTGGCTATATTTCATGGATGTGAGACACACAAAAAACTTCCATGCTGTTCTGCCATCTTGGCTCCTCCCCTGGTTCTCAATCTTTTTATAAATATAAGACAGTAAAATCAGTTCTTACTCATAGGTTTGTTAAGAACATGAAACAGGAGTGCCTGGGTGGGTGACTTGGTTGAGAATCCGACTTCAGCTCAAGTCATGATCTCACATTTCATGAGTTTGAGCCCCACATCAAGCTCACTGCTATTAGCACAGAGCCCTCATTTGATCCTCTGTCCACCCCACCCCACCCCTGCTCTATCCCTCCCCTGTTTGCTGTCTCTCAAAAATAAATAAAACAACCCCCCCCCCATAAAAGAACATGAAACAAAGCAAAGTAATACCCCTGGGATCTGGCACATAGTATGAACTAAAAAGAAAAATTAAGAAAATTTAGTCTCTTTTCTATAAAAAGATTTTGTTTCCAAGATATGAAACTTCTCTATTAGTAGATCTAAAGTCATAATCTTTTTAATGCTATGTGGATCATCTCTTAGACAATTTCAAGATCTCTAAGAAAGGCTCTTCATATGAGATTTTAGGAGTTAGTGGGCAGTTAAGGGCTGAAAGTGTCAGGGTCATATTAGCTACAGATTAATTTATCAACATGCAGAGTACCTAATGTCTACTCTTTACTTAGTATGGGGAGGTGGGAGGGACAACTGTAAAGGAAAAGAATCTGTTTTAGGGAAAAAAAATACCTGAATCCATCTAAGCAGAAGTATAGTGAATAACATGATCTAAAGTAACGTGAATTTCTGAGAAACACGTGGCATCCCATAATAGAACTGAAAGTTTGGAGATGCCTGGCTGGCTCAGTCAGTAGATCATGTGATTCTTGATCCCAAGGTTGTGAGTTCGATCCCTATGTTGGGTGTAGATATTATTTAAAAATAAAATCTTTTTTGGGGCGCCTGGATGGCTCAGTCAGCTGAGCATCCGACTTCGGCTCAGGTCATGATCTCGGGTCCGTGAGTTCGAGCCCCATGTCAGGCTCTGGGCTGACAGCTCAGAGTCTGGAGCCTGATTCAGATTATGTCTCTCTCTCTCTCTCTCTCTCTCTCCCTCACTCATGCTCTCTCTCTCTGTCAAAAATAAACAAACACTTAAAAAAAGGTTTTTTTTAATAAAATCTTTTTCTTTTTTTTTTTTAGGTTTATTTATTTATTTTGAAACAGAGAGAGCACAAGCGGGGGAGGGGCAGAGAGAGAGAGGGAGGGAAAGAATCCCAAGCAAACTCCACACTAAAAGTGCAGGGCCTGAGACAGGGCTCCAACCCACAAACTGTGAGAACATTACCTGAGCCAAGATCAAGAGTTGGACGACGTTTAGCCAACTGAGCCACCCAGGCACCCCATCCCCCCACCCCCACCAAAATAAAATCTTAAAAGAATTGAGAGTTTAGCCTCAAGTTTTCCCAGACTTACTCTTTTTAAGGAAAGTGTTGTGCTTATGATTCATGTTTTTTAAGGAGATAATTGTAGATTCACATGCAGTTGTGAGAAAGAATACAGAGAGGTTTTATGGACCCTTCACCCAGTTTTCCCCAATGGTAACACCTTGCAAAACTGTAGCACAATACCACAACCAGAATATAACCTTTGATACCAGCCATCTTACTCAGATTTCTCCAGTCTTATCTGTAAACATTCGTGTACATTGTGTACTTAGTTCTATACAATTTTATCACGTGTTCAAGTATCCACGGCAGTCACCTTGACAATCAATAATCTGTTTTCCATTTCTAAAGTTTTATCATTTCAAATGTGTTCAATAATTGGAAGCATATAAGATGTAACCTCTGGAATAGCCTTTTTCCACTCAGTGTAATTTATCCAAATTGTGGCACGTATCAATAATTTCTTCCTTTTTATTGCCGAGGGGTGTTCCATGGTACAGTTTGTTTAACCTGTAGGAGGGCATCTGAGCTGTTTCCAGTCTGGGGCTATTACAAATAAAGCTGCTATGAGCATTCATGCACTGGTGTTTGTGTGAACACAAATTTTCATTTCTCTGGGAAATTGCCCAAGAGTGTCATTATTGGATCATATGATAATAGCATATTTAGTATTGTAAGAAACTGCCAAACTGCTTTCCAGACCAGCTGTGTCATTCTACATTCTTAGCAGCAATGTATGAGGGATCCTTTTATCCACATCCTTGTTGGCATGTAGTGTTTATTTATTATTATTTTAATAATAGGCACTATTTTTTATTTTCATCATTCTGATCAGTATGTAGTGATATCTCATGGAGGTTTTCATTTGCATTCCTCTGAAGGCTAATGATGCTGAACATGTTTTCATGTGTTTATTTCCATCTGTATATGTCAGTGAAATGTCTCTGTATACATTTTGCCCATTTTCTAACTGGATTTTTTAATGGTTAAAAGTGGTTTACATTGAAATGGAAATCTGCTTACTTTTGTCAATAGGACATTCATCTGGCAGAATTTATTTAAATGGAAGTCAGTTTTACCTCCCAGCAGTTTCAGAGGTGCTAAGTGTTGTTTATGGCTACCTAATGGGTACCAGTTTTTAAGATAGGATCAGAAAAAAATAAAGCAGGTGGACTCCCCAGATCCTTAGGATCTTCCCCCCCTTCTGGGGGTAGTGCTTCACACACACACACACACACACACACACACACACACACCCTTTCCACAGGTCTGCTGGTTCATGTTTATTTCTTTCAACAAAAGGGTGTCAAGCCAGTACGAACTACTTCAGGTGAAGACATAGACTGAAGTGGCTTGTTTCAATCCAAAGCATCTATCTGCCCCCGTTCCAGGGTGAGGACCTTGAGGGGCACCTGGGCCCAACTAAGTGGATGACTCAGAGATGATTACTGGCTCCCTCTGTAGAACCTGGGCCCAGACCATACTCCGCTTCCAGAGAGTCACGTGGCCAGCAGGTGTGCGCAAGAGTCCAAAGGGAAGGGAAGCCAGATGCCTCTAAACTGGGGGTTTGGGGATAGGAATCAGAGAGCATATGTATGGAGGAAGGTTGCTGCTTGGGCAGTACTATTCAGCCTTAGTCAGCAATCCCAGGCTTCCAGTCCTCTGCCCCAACCCACCTTATCAAAGCTTTGAACGTATCAGCACAGGCCAGCGCTCCACAACTTAGTAAGCTGTTCTAAGTCTGACAAAAGATGTTAAAAATATATCTGAAAGTGTTCATTTCAAGCTTTGATTCCACTGTCTGCACATCCTTTGATGTCACATAAAAACTTTCATTCCATTGACCTTGCCCTTCCCAACACAGCTCCGTTTGCTCAGAGAAACCTAAGACGTCTGTTTTCTCCTTCAGAAAAAAAAAAAAGAAAGAAAACTTTTTCCATTTCATTTTATATTTTCAGTTCCTTTTAGATGATAAGCTGACACTGAAGCACACTAATTGGTTATGTTATTTTTAAATGAATTTTTAATGGCAAATAATTTGTTCCATCTGGGAAAAGGCTGATGGCATTTTCAGCAACCAGGCACAAATCAAGATGGATTATTTCCAGCATTAAAAAAAAAAAAAGTTTATTTAGATCCACATCATACTGGTGGTTCAGTGTCAGCGGCATTTCCTGATCCTGAAGAGGGGCTAAGCCCTTGGCTGCTTCCCTCATCCCTTGAGGTCACTCGCCTCTCACAATGTTAAAGACTTTTGCTCGCCCCCTTCCCCCACCCCTCCGTGGTTTCTGTCAACCAGTTTCTGGTGGTTGCCGGGCACTACTGTGCTTCACACAGTGGTGGTCATTTTCGCCGCACTTAACCCGACCATCGACCATCGGGAAAGGCATGAGGCGGTATCATGCGTCAGCAGCTGACCTTGGCTTGTCCGCGTGTTGTTCCCACAGCAAACAGCCTCTTATTTAAGAGGAGGGAGCAGAAGGAGCCATCAAGCATTTAGGGAAAGCAGGGGATAAGATAGTCCTGAGGCCCCATTTTGATCCATCCAACTCTCCCATCTGCCCTCTGGGAACTCCACAATTAAAGGCATCCATAAAAAGAAAGGAAAAAATAGTTCACTGTACACTCACATTCATAGCAGCGTTTTTCACAATAGCCAAAAGTGAAACAACTCAAAGGTCCGTGGATGGATGAATGGATAAACACCATGTGGCATATATGTACAATGAATAATTTTTTTCTTACCATGAATTATCATTCAGCCGTAAAACAGAAGAAAACTCAGGCACATGTTTCAACATGGATGAACCTTGAAGACATCATGCTAAGTGAAGTAAGCCAGACACAAAAGAACAAATATTGTATGATTCCGCTTACCTAAGTTCCCCAGAGCAGTCAAACTGATAGCAGCAGAAAGCAGAATAGAGGTTCCCCAGGGGCTGGGAGCGGGGACTAGGGAATTGTTTAATGGGTATAGAGTTGCACTTTGGGATGATGACAAGTACTGGAGATGCACAGGGTGGGGGGAGGGAGAATGGCTGCACAACAGTGGGAATGGATTTAATATCATTGAATTACGCACCTAAACATGGTTAGGGTGCCTGGTGGCTCGGTTGAGTGTCCAACTTTGGCTCAGGTCATGATCTCATGGTCTGTGAGTTCATGCCCCGCGTTGGGCTCTGTGCTGACAGCTCAGAGCCTGCAGCCTGCTTCAGATTCTGTGTCTCCCTCTCTCTTTCCCCTCCCCAGCTCATGCTCTCTCTTTCTCTCTCTCTCTCTCTCTCTCTCAAAAATAAATAAACATTAAAAAAATTCTTTAATGGTCAAAAATGGTAAGTTTATGTTTTGTATATTTTACCACAATAAAAAAAGGAAGGAAATATGTTTGTACTTTTCACTTTTTTTAAAGATAGAATTCTGGGTATCATTGCTAAGTGAAGCAATGAATGATTAGTGACCAAACTACCCTGTGGAGTGCCGGTAAATGTGTATCAACCAACTTTCCAACAACAATAAAATATCCGTATGCAAATATGTGTACATAAGTTTATTTTTTTAAGTTTATTTATTTATTTTGAGAGAGAGAGAGAGACGCAGGAGGGGCAGAGAGAGAGGGAGAGAGAGAGAATCCCAAGCAGGCTCTGTACTGTCAGCACGGATCCTGATGATGGGCTCAAACACACAAACCATCAGTTCATGACCTGAGCCGAGACCAAGAGTCAGGTGCTTAACCGACTGAACCACCCAGGCCCCGTGTACATAGTTTATTATAAATTTTACCAATATAATGGATGTGAATCACATAATTTACAAATAAATATACAAACTCTTATATATCCATTATTTGTCAATAAAACTGAAAAAAATATATAAACTTTTTATTTAAAATTCCACATAGGCAATTGATTGTCACAGAATGATTTCATTCACTTTTGCTGAACGCTTGTATTCACAGCCAACAATGGCTGAAGTTGATGAAAAATACAGTTCTGATATGAATCTTGGTTGATATGTTAATTTAATGAGTAAGACAAAAATGGGACAGTAAAGACATACGTGGGACCATCACTCATCAATGATGTAAGCAAATATTTTGATAAATTGGATGATAGTTTTTATAATGTGTCTTTTTGTGTGTTTGTTTTCTTAAGTAGGCTCCACACCCTGAGGCTTGAACCCTGAAATCAAGAGTCACATGCTCTACTGCCTGAACCAGCCAGGCACCCCTTCCCTCTCTCCTTGATCTAGCATAGCAGGGACTTATGTTTGAAAGGGGGCCTTAGGATCCTATGTCTATCAAAGTATGGGGAGGGACGCGTGGGTGGCTCAGTTGGTTAAGTATCCAACTTTGGCTCAGGTCATGATCTCACAGTTCATGAGTTCGAGCCCTACATTGGGCTCTGTGTTGATATCTCAGAGCCTGGAGCCTGCTTTGGAATCTATGTCTCCCTTTTTCTCTGCCCCTCCCCTGCTCATACTCTGTCTCCCTCTTTCTCAAAGATAAACATTAAAAAAAATTTTTGTTTTTTTTAAAGAAGTATGGGGATTTAAGTTTAAAAAGAAAAAAAGAAGAAGCATGGGGAAACCTACCACAGGCTCAGCCTTCTGGGCATTTTCTTTCTAGTCTTTCGATGCTTGGTACAGCCATTAAATGAACTCAACAACCAGAAAAAAGGGGGAACTCTACAGGATGTATCTTAAGTGAGAATTGGGGAGCTGTCCATTAAATGGGATTTCATTAGTGAGGAAAGCATGCCACAGGAGATACTGGTGGGAAAACTTAATAAGCACTATGATAGAATGAGGCAATAAAAATAGTGCAAATTTCTAGAGGCCTGATTAAGAAAATATTTTTATTTATTTATTTTGTAAAGTAAACTCTACCCCTATCCTGGGGCTGGTGCTCATGACCCCGAGATCAAGAATCAAATGTCCTACCGTTTGCCTGGTGCCTGCCGGGTGCCCCAGAAAATATTTTTTAAAAACCACAAAACACAACTCAGTGACATCTGGTCATCAAATATCATGTAATTCATCAAGACTTTTAAAGAGGAAAAAAAAACTGTTACTGACTTATTATAAAAGAAAATAGTTCTCATAGACCCTCCATATTGCCTTTAAATGACTTTCATTATATCTTTTAAAGAGTATAAACATAAACGAGTCATAAAGCCCTATGCATATAACCCTCATATAATTGTAAAAATAAATGTGCTACAATACAAAAGAAACCACAAAAACCAACAATATTTTCATGAGCAACATTAATTTAATGTGACGAATGATGTTCTTAAAAGCAAGTTGCCACTGTTGGGTTTTAATTGGTTTGTTGAAAAAAAATAAATGAATCAATCAGTGAATAAATCTTGACTTCCTCGGTACCAGTAGCAGGCAAACGATGGTATACTGATCCGCCCAGCCCCCACCAACTCTTCACTGCCACGTAAACATTCGGGAGTGGAAAGCACTTAGCTCTCATATCAGGAGAGATATTTTCCCACATTTGGCACTATTAATAAACAAACAAAAGAAGAAAAAGCAAGGAAAGCATATGCACCACATAGTTCATAAATGTGTTTGGTATTTCATTTCACAGTATTCAAGGTTGCCTGGGGAAAAGATTTTACTTGCTTTATTTTCCTATAACTCATTTTATATTGCTTGAGACCCCATTCCTGCTCAGCAATGAGAAATTCCTTACCAACCCCCTGCCCCTCCACAGGGAAGATAGTTTCTGACTGTCTTCCTGGAAAGGAACCTTTCATTCCCATTCCCCTACAGGCAGCAGGTAGCACTGTTCAGCATCACCATAGACAGAATCCACCCTGGGACTCTGTAGTAGAGGGCAGTGCTGATGTCAGCTCGCACTCCACTTTCTATTCTCTTTCTATCTCTATCTCTTTTCTGCAAGGCCCGTTTCCCCTCAGAAGGCCTGGGACTGTGATAGGCTTTCTCGCTGGCCTGGGGCTGCCCTTGCACCCTGACACACTGCCACCACCACCCCACCCCATCACCACCCCTCCCCACGCTCCCCACCCCCAGGCCCTTTTTGCCCTCAGGTTTTCTCTGCCTGCAGAGCTCTGTGCTCCCCCCAACCCAGTTCCTTCACTCAACACACCCGATGAACCATAACCAGTTTCTTATCTCAATGTGAGGGCTCTGTTCTCTGTTTTCCAAGCGTTGGTTGGTTATCTGGAAAGGGACGGGATGGGGTGGGAGGGGGTGCCACCGAAACCAGGGGTTTGGCATTTATGTTAAGTATTGGCATGACTTTGTGTTAAGTATTAGCACTATAGCGAATTCCAGCAAATTCTGTGGACCTTCAAGGGGAGCAGATTTTGCCACCCCCAGATATGCCTCTTTGGCATATTGATTGTCTTAAGCTGATTATTTTTTAAGAGACTGCAAACACAGGTAAAGCTGTGAAAACTGAGAAGTTTCCCTTTTGTAAGAAATATTTACATTAACAAGAGAAATCTCCATTTGTAAGGAGATCTCCATGTACCTGGAAGAGGAGAATGTCTGAATCTCTAGAGGGGCACCTGGGTGGCTCAGTTGGTTGAGTGTCTTACTCTTGGTTTCTGGTCAGGTCATGATCTCATGCTTCATGGGTTTGAGCCACGCTTGGAGCTTGCTTGGGATTGTCTCTCTCTCTCTCTCTCTCTCTCTCTCTCTCTCTCTCTCTCAATAAACAAACAAACATTAAAAAATAAAATAAAATATATCTCTAGAAATCTGTTACCAATGGAGAAGGCAAGGACTTAAATCTGCATAACAGCCTTACCTTTGTTTATTGTGCTTCTCCTTGTCACTTCCCATAACTGACTCCCCACCCCCAACATTTTCTGTCTTAAGCTGAAGATGGTATTTAAGGTTATTTGCTTTGGCCATTTCAGGGAGTTACTCAGTTTTCTGAGGCCCCTCCCATGTACAGCAGGTGTACCTGTTACTAAACTATCATTTGTTTTTCTCCTGTTACTCTGTCTTATGTCAATTTAATTATTAGACCAACCAAAGAGCCTAGAAGGGAAGAAGTAAAACTTTTCCACCCCTACAGCTCCCTGACAAACCAGCACTATGACTACTCCCTGAGCACACACAGTGATTGTTTCATGGCAGCAGATGCAGCTCAGGGGAAACTCACTGATAGGCACTATTAATCACAATTGAAGCTAACAAGAATCAACATAGAACGGATAAGATCAGCCATCTGCAGAAGGATAGCACTTCAAACAGAGTTGTAGACATGAGCCAGTAGCTCTGCCAAATATAATCAGGAGACAAGAGCTCCTCTCGAGTCAATCAAGAGACCAGAGGGCCACTATAGTATGGGCCATTGCATCCTTAGGACTGGAATTTTTTTGTAAATAACCTATTTTATCACATTGTGACTGACGTCCTAATAGGAGGATGGTGTTCTGTATAGATGCTAGAATCTAGGGGAGGGAGCCAAAGAGTAAATATTTGTCAGTGTTTATCCTACGCTATAAATACTATGTATTTGACAGGTCACTGAAAAAAAACAAACGCCCAACACTTACAGGACACTTGCCATGTGTGCCAGGTCAGGGGTAAGTAAGCTTTAAATCCACTCTCAGTTAATCCTGACAAACACATAATGAGGTAGGTTTATCCATCAGTCTTTTGTGAGTCTGATTACTGGGAATCAGTCTCCCAAGCCTGATTTGCTCTGAGGGATCTGATGATACTGGAGAGCTGAACTTGCAAAGCTAAGAGGTTGGAACATAGTGACCCTGCCAACATACAACTTCTCCGAGGGTGCCAGGCCGAAACAGATGGCTGGACTCTCTTCAGTCGTCTTGATTACAAAAGAGATCATCTGTTCCAGCCCTTGGTTGACCCGGGCAGCTTATCAAAGTCATGTTTTTGTTGCAAGATGCTAGACTCCAAATATGCAAAACCCGGATTGGAACAGAGACATGACATGGAGTTCAAATGGACCAGTCTCTGCAGAAACTGGAACTGTTTTCATCACGCATGCCTTTACTCCAAGGCCTCGTAAATAGAAACAAGAATGCGTTCCACTAAAGACAGGTGACGTGTCTGGAATAGCTTGTAGGGGCAAAAGTGGGCACACAGTTGGGGAATGCACTGGCAAGGATTCCAACTGCCAGGAAAGAAGAGGAACCCTCGCTCCCAAAAAAGGCATCTTGAGAGAAAATTTAAAACTTGGATCATTGACATGATAGTCTTATTACAACATGTAAATATCTAAAAGGAGGGAATTATAATTATTCTGACATTATACAGTCTGAGCTGATGACTCCAAGTGATTGCCCCTTGGCGTGGGGAACACCCATCTGCTGCCCTTGCATAATCTAAACCAGCAGGGCTGGGGAAGACTGGCCTGTTGTTTATTGCACCGAGATGAAAGTGGCTGGCTAAGTGTGTCTGGTTTGGTAATTAGACCCTTTATTACAGCTCTCAAAAGAAAGCCAGGCCCAGCAAGTTTGGTTTTTTTTCCCCAGCAACTTTCTTTGATAGCAAAATATTCCTACCTTCTTCCAGACATGGATACTGATCTAAGAGGTATATGTTTATCCTAACAAAAGTATAAAATATGCATATGTATATGTAGAAAATATGTATAAAGTAATGTATTGAAGATCAGAGAAAACTTATAAAACAGCATGGACTCATGATCTGAAAGACCGTGAGACAGGCTTCAAATATGTACATATGGATGTATGAATGGAGGCCCAGGATATTGCATCAATATGGACTCCAAGGAGATGTGGACAGAAAGGAAAGGGAAATTTTGTAATATACTTTTAAATATATTTAATATTTTGTAAATATTAAATGCATATACATATTTATGTTTTATTTATACATATATATTTTTTTAAAATACTGATTTTGCATATTACATATGTAATATATTCTTTATATATTATATGTAATATATTCATATTATATTTATGCATATTTATTTTTTAATACTCCTTTTTCTTCCAATCCATGTCTCCTTAACTCCATGCTGATGCAATATCCTGAGGTCCCTATTCATTCACGTCCCCACCTTCTCCTATTCTTCCACAATCAGATAAGGGAGATAAGATTGAGAACAATGAGCATAGTATTTGTGGTATTTTAGTTTAAGGATGTGGGGGAGTGGTACAAAAGGGCAGCTATTTCCAAGACTGTGTCTCCACACGTGGGGACAGAACAGTTCCAATCATTCCAGCTGTCTTTTTTAATTTTAATTTTAAGTTTAATTTTTTTTAAGTGAACTCTACCCCAACGTGGGGCTTAAACTCTTGACTCAAGAGTCAAGACGTGGGGCTTGAACTCTCGACGTCAAGAGTCATATGCTTTAGTGACTGAACCAGCCAAGTGCCCCCTCAACCAACTCTTTCAGTCAAACCAAGCACAGTGATCTGTCTGCAACCCTGTGCAATCAGAACTTCTAATCCTCACATCTCTCCATGGCTGTGTGGACATAAAACATCGATCAGTCTGACCAAAAACTACAGGCAGAATAATTTGCAGAATTTTCCTACTTCAATTCTTTTAAGAGACAGTTTCAGAAGGCGATGATAAATTGAATGAAAGTGTGGGTAAGCCTGTGGACGAGGAAAAATAATTTATAGGCAGAATATGTCCTTTAAAATTTTACAATTTTTTTTTTGCCAATTATTAAAGTCATATAGTTCATTGTAGAAAATACAGCAGAGCATAAAGAAAAAAAAAAAAAAAGAATCACCTCCCACCATGGCTGTGAACAACTTTTTCAAACTAAGTAGTGGAGCTAAATGAACCTTCCACAATCAACAAATGTCCTCAAGTGTTTTGGTGTCTGCCTCTCATTTTAAGAATTCTCATCCATACCCCCAAAGCCAATGACACTTCCCAGGCCAGCCTTGGTCTTGGACAGAATTGGGAGGCCCTATAAAGTGAGCGTTCAGGGTCCCCAAGTAGGCTTCTGCCCAGAAATACTGTTCTAATCTGCTCCCCAGAACCAGAACTCAGGAAAACAGCCCTTATTTCACAGTGAAAATTGGCTAAATGTGAATACCCATTGCCTTAAACTCATTCACAGTAAAATGTAAATAAGATGGGTTGATGTTTCTACAAAGAAAAGAGGGACATCCCAGAACTCCAGACATCTGTGGTAGGAAGCAGGGTGCCATGAAAAACTATCCTCATTCAGGAATGAGCCATTCTAACGTCAGGCAGTCCTTCTTGTTAGTGACTTTTTTTTTTTTTTTTAAATAGGCTTTATGCCCAGCACAGAGCCCATCGCAGAGCTTGACCTCAGGACCCTGAGATCAAGACTTGGGTTGATGCTCAACCGACTGAGCCACTCAGGTGCCCCTTGATAGTGACTCTTTTAAAGCCTAAACCGGCCCTATCATAACTTTAAACATGGCTGTTCTTTGAGCAAAAGCCACCTAAGGGCACTTGTCCTCCACTGAAATGGTGCTATGGCACCTCTGTCACCTGAGAAAGCTGGTCTGGCACATAAAAGTCAAATCACAGACATCCTTTTGTGCCTACCTCCCCCCTTTGGAAAATAGCCTCTTTCTCTCACATCTCCTGTTAAAATTAATTTAAAGTAGCAGTGAGCCTATCAGGCCAAGTTGTCCAGTTTCACATGAGAAATTTCTCATCGTTCCCCAACACACAATCTTTCATGGCTTGTCTCCATGTCTGAATTAGACATGGCTCTGAGGTCACTGAACCTCAAATTGATGAAACCCCTTGAATTGGCTTGGACAAAGAGTCATCCTGTGTATTTGTTAAATAAAATTATGTAGTGTCTTTCAGATTCTTTTACAATGAACTAATTCCCTTGTTTCTTGGGAATTCTTTGATATTCCAAAAGCTTCTGGCACATTTTACATGAGACTTTTTTCTAGGTTCTTCTTCCTTAGAAACAGGAAGTTGACAAAAAGCCCCAAACATTTATTTTAGTTCCCAAAATTGGGATGGATGTCCAGAGGGTTCTAAAAATAGTAAACAGCCCTTCAACATTGAATTTTGTCTTTACCAAAATATTCAATCGATCTAAATTTAGTCTGAAATCTATCCAAGACCCACCTGATTAGGTTTGGAGACATCTTGACACTCACTAATATTCTTGGGTCTGAAAATATTACACCTGGAAAATTGCTTTATTTCCATCCCATGACAAGATAAATGGTTATAATAACAACAAACATCGTTGGCGAGGACAGCTTCTTTTCATTGAACCATTCATTCTATTCTCTCTTTCATAACAGGAATTGGTGTTTATAATCTAGGGACCACATCTACCTTGTTGCCTGTTTCTTTTTAATAATACATTAGGTGAAATCTTTATAAAATTAGTGTTTTAAAGTGAACTGTTTCAAAGTGAACAATTCAGAGGCATTTGTTCTATTCACAGTGTTGTGCAACCAGCATCTCTATCTGGTTCCCAACATTCCCAGCATTCCAGAGGAAAACCCTGTGCACATTAAGCAATTTCTCCCCGTTCCCTCCTCCCCAACCCCCAGCCCCTGGCAACTACCCGCCTGTGTTCTGTCACTATGGATTTATCTATTTGGGATCTTTCATATAAATAAAACCGTACAATATGTAGATTTTTGTCCGGCCTCTTTCACTTAACATACTGGTTTGGAGGTTCATCCACAGTGTAGTGTATGAGAGTGCTTCATTCCTTTTTGTGGCTGGATAATTGTCTATTGTGTGTGCATATAACGATTTATTTATCCATTGATGGATATTTGGGCTATTATTACCTTTTAGCTATTATGAATTGTCCTGCTATAAACATGTTTGTACATGTACTTGGTCAAGTTCCTGTTTCAATTATTTGGAGTATAGACCTAAAAGTAAAAATTGCTGGGTCATATGGTAATTCTATGTTTAACTTTTTGAAGAACTGGTCAAACTGCCTTCCACAGTGGCTGTACCATTTTACATTCCTACTAGAAATGTATGAGGGTCCAATTTCTCCACATCCTTGCCAACACTTTTTTTTTTCCTTTAAAAAAATTATGGTTATATGAGGCACCTGGCTGGCTCAGTAGGTACAGCATGCAACTCCTGATCTCAGTGTTGTGGGTTCAAGCCCCACACTGGGTGTGGAGATTACTTAAAAATAAAATCTTCTAAAAATAATAAATAAAATTATTATTATAGCTATCCTAGTGTCATTGCCTGTTTTTTTTTAATAAAGTTTTATTGGAACATAGCCATGTCCATTCGTTTACATGTCTATGGTGCTATAATGGCAGAGACTATATAGACTATAAATCTGAGATATTTACCATGTGGCCCTTTAAGAAAAAGTTTGCTGGGGTACCTGCATGGCTCAGTTGGTTAAGCATCCGACTTCAGCTCAGGTCATGATCTCAGGTCGTGATCTTCATGAGTGCAAGCCCCACATCAAGATTTCTACTGTCAGCGCAGAGCCCACTTCAGATCATCTTTCCCCACTCTCTCTCTGCCCCTCCCCCTCTCATCATGCCCCCCCTTTTTCCCCTTCCCTTTCTCAAAATAAATAAACTTAAAAAAAAATTGGCCCAACGCATTTAAGAAAAAAAAAAAGGAAAAGGTCGCTGTACTCTATTTTGGAAGATTAGCCCTTTTTAATTTGTCATTTTACTTGACAGCTCCCCAAAATAAGACCAAATAATATTGTGAGCTTAAATGAATTATCTTATTTTTAGTCTTAAATTTCTTTATGTGTAAAAAGATACAGTAGGGCTTTGGAACTTTATAATAATCTGAAAAACTATGATATTTCCAAGATGGCCAATTAGTTTGCAGTTTATACTTAATGTAGTCTGTAACTTCTTCAGCTTTCTTCTGGCTTAAATTAATGGATTCCTCCATAATTCTCTTTGATCTATTCATCATACAAGCATAGAACAGTAGCCAATTCCCAGCTCATGCTGTTCTTTCTCTGCACCAAGTTGCAATGATTTGGTAGGATTGTCTAGGAAGGTAAGAACAAACGAGCAAGTGGGAATTCCTGGCTTCCCTAGAGAGGAGAAAAGAAACCCTGTCAAAACCAAATGGCATCATTAATGGTTCTTGAATACACAGCTGTGCCCAGTTTAAGACTAAGCAGACTTTCTGCTGCTCCTTAACCTGGGGTGGGGAACCAGGAAGGAAATGAAGAGAAAGAGATGGAGTGAGGGAGAGAGAGAACAGACTATTTCATGGTACGTCACTAGAGAAATGCTGACATTGGACAGCCTATCAGTAACCTGTTTATCCCCTTAGAAGGCTGCGAGGATGAGCCAGATACTTAGCAGGATCCTCGATCTGAACAGCTCTGCCAAGAGTTGGGTGTGGATGGGCCCCTAAAAATACTGTAGTCCAGCCCCTCACTTTGAGATGAAATGAAATGAAGCTGAAATGAAAGCTGAAAGGGGCTTTGAAATGAAGACAAGTGAGGTGCCTGGCCCATATTCACTGGGGGAATTGGCTGCAGATCATGAATAAGCCCGGATGCTCCCATCCGGGGGAAAGGAGATACCAGCGCAGACAGCAAAGCAGATATTTTGTAACTCATCGGATGAAATGTACATGTAGGGCAGTAAGGAAAGAAGGGGGATGTAAGTAAATGTCACCTGCTGTGGTCAGGAAGGACACACCTGGTCCTTAGGGAGCTTGATGACATACCTGGGCATTTCTCACCCATCTAAGATGGTTGGAATGGAGCCAGGCCATGAACAGAGAGCGCTGTGTTAGGCTTCACCCATCAACAAGCGGGGGTATAATTGGTGAACAGACTATAAACACTGTGGAGAGGGCTCAGAGGTTGTGTGTCTATCCCTCCACACAAGGAACCAGGTGTTCTCCACCAAGTGCAGCCGATGCCCCAGTTTGTCCTGGTCTGACTCAGTTGAACCGACTTCTGTCATCAGCAAGTCCTGTGCATGTATCCCCTGTGGTCCTGCCAGTGCCAGAGTCGAGGTGGCTGCTACTTGATATGAAGTCTTTTTATTATTGTGGAACAGCTTCTAGTTCTGAAATTGCTCAAAGGTCATTTTCTCCCCAGCTCTACTGAAATATGATTGACAAGAATTGTATATACTTAGGTTGTATAACATGATTTTTTTTTAACTGTGTGTGATGTGGTTTAATAGGTGTGTCCATTGTGAAAGGATTATCACAGTGAAGTTACTGAGCACATCCACACCTCAACTAGTTACCCTTTTTTTTTTTTTCCCAAACTTCATTTTTTAAATCCAGGACCACCTGCTCCCTGAATCTCCTTCTGGTCCCACCCTGCTTCCTCCCCACACTTTTACACAGGCTGTTTCCTCTGCTGGAAGGTACAGGTTCTATATTTCAGTCAACTTCTACAAATCTCTCAAGACTCAACTTGGATACCACCTCCTCCAGGAAGTCTTCCCTGACCCCATCATTTTCCTATCTCATTTTTACCATTGCATGGATCATACCCTAACATGCTTTCCCGTTTATCTGTCCTCCTTCTCAGTGACTCTGCAAGTCTCTGGAGGACAGGCGCTGGCTCTTCTACTTCTGCCTGCCTTGCATCTAGCTCCCTACCGCTTGCAGCAGGCACTCAAAGGCCGAAGGGATGAAGGGATGAATGATTCCAGTGGCCATCTCTCCCTCTGAGCACCCTCCCTGCTTAGGCTCTGAGACGGGACTTCCCTTATGGGTACTTTTTGGAAGAGAGCAGACTTTTGTCCCCATCCCCATTACCCTGTTGGGTTGTGAGCCAAAGCTCACATGTGTCCTAATGTGACCTTTCCTACCTCCATTAAATGGTCACCACCAGCGCAATCTCTCCACTAGAAACCTGAATATGATTCTTGGCCTGAGTTTTCATCCTCGCCTCAATAACTTCTCTTCAATTCTCCCTCTGTCACCCACAGCAGAGGAGACCGGGCCCCTAGAGACAACCTGGGGAGACAGCCTCCTGACTGCACCTCTTCCATAAATCTATCACCTACACTGCAGCATCTTGAACACAACTCCAGAGCCAATCCAGCCACACAGCTCCCCTCCTTAAAGTCTCCCTGGCTCCTGGGCCCTCGGGGTTGTCTGGGCCCCTGAGTGGGGCACACAGGCCCTTCCACAGCTGCCATCCTCCCCAGGCGCCCTATGCTATCTGCCCACCAGAAGTCCCCTGCTCCTTCCTGACCCTGGGCCTTGTATCTGTGGTTGTCTCTATTTTGCCCTTCCTTGAGTCCCTCAGACTCCTCCCCAGCTCAAAAATCGCCTTCTCTGCGGAGCTTTCTCTTGGAGACTGAGCCACGCCCCTCTCCCTCCTGCCTCCCACCAGTCTGGCCCCCCTGGGAGCACCTCCACGTGGCTGTATCCCAGTAGGATGGCCTTCTCCCCAGTTACATGTGAACTCCCCAAGGGAGGGCCTGTCTGCGCTTTTCTCACCTCCCTGACAGCTAACACACTGATTAGCAAGAGAATTGCCATTTACATGAATGTCTAAGCCAACTGGGTCTTTTGGTCTTCACTAAGCAGGGAGGTTAAGGAGCAGAGGGGCAGGATGTGCAGAGGGAGGGGCAGTCAGGCATGTGTTCTTCTTGGCTGGGAGCCAAAGACAAACATACCCAATACCTGCCTTATACCAGCTGAGGGTCAGCTATGTATCTGCTAATTATGCATGCAAAACATCCTCATATCAGGCCCATCCAGTCCTGGCATTGGTCATGTTAGCCGAGAGGGCTGAGTGGGGTGAGCAGGGAGGTTTGGATGATAGTAGCAGCTGGAGGGGAGGGGAGGGCAGCAGCTGGTGATGAAGGGGCACCCTGGCAGCACTTGGTGCTGGCCCTGCTCTGGTGCCCTGCAGCTGTCACCAAACAGGAGACAACTGTCATTCTGGTGGATGTGTTAGTATCCCTTTCCTGGCTAACCTCTGGGGAGCATTATGGTGTAAAGGAAGGGACAGGATTCAGGACTGTGGAGACCTGGGCTCCAATCCCAGGTCAGGCACTGCTAGCTGTGTGATCTCAAGCAAGTTACTTTTTTTTTTGTTTAAATATGAAATTTATTGTCAAACTGGTTTCCATACAACACCCAGTTCAAGCAAGTTACTTAACCTCTCTGATCTTCAGACTCCTCTTCTAAAAAATAGAAATTAAAAAAAAAAAAAAACCTTACTTCTCAGGATTATTCATTCCTAGAGAAAATATTTTTTTTTAATTTTTTTTAACGTTTATTTATTTTTGAGACAGAGAGAGACAGAGCATGAACGGGGGAGGGTCAGAGAGAGAGGGAGACACAGAATCTGAAACAGGCTTCGGGCTCCGAGCAGTCAGCACAGAGCCCGACGCGGGGCTCGAACTCATGGGCCGCGAGATCGTGACCTGAGCCGAAGTCGGACGCTTAACCAACTGAGCCACCCAGGCGCCCCGAGAAAATATTTTTTGAGTCCTCATGTGTATCATCTCTTATTTAGTGCATAGGAATACATAATTATTTAAATATTAGTTTCTTTCCTTTCTGCTATTTATTCCCTAGTCAAAGCCCACAATCCTTAGAGAAATCGCCTCCATTCTTTCTCTCCAGTGCACACAATATTTCCTCCAAGGTAAGATCATCTAATAGTAATAGTAACATTTAACATTTGTCAGGTACTTACTGCGTGCTGGGCATTATTTGACGTACTTCGATATATTTACTAATTTAATGCTCATAATACAGTGAGATTGGGGTTTTACAAGTAAGGGAAAGGAGGCATGGAGAGCTAAGGAATTTGTCAAGGTCACTCAGCTTTCAGATGATGAAGCTGGGATTTGAACCTGGGCACCCCAGTTCCAGCCCATAGTCTGAGCCAGTGTGTTAGAGATCACACAGTTCAGCCCCTCTGGATGATACCGTGTCTGCATAGCCGTCTGTCTCCCCAGTCCCTCCTCTTCTCTGCTCAGCTGAAGAAAGTGAAGGTCACTTTGAGCTTTGTGCAGGATTTGGTGACATGCTTAAAGTTATACAACTACTTGTGTCATTTGTCCTGAGTCCCATTCCTGTGCCCTTCCCATGACATTAGGCAACACTACACAATCTATGTGAAGGCAAATGGCTGAAATTAATTACTATTTTGAGGAAATCATTTATGACTTTATCCTGCTAGTTGTAACAATCATTCAAAGGTATCAGATCTGATGGTAAAAAAATATATGTATTTCCATTAGATACCATGATGTTTGTTTTCATTAAGACCAATCTGAAATGCATTCTTTGTTTTTGCTGGTGTTTCAGTTTCTATCCCCATAAATATTTGTGCTGTTGTCTTAGTTTCAGTTAGTTTTTGCTGTTTTCCTTGGACTGGGTTTTTCTGAGGGGATGGGGGTGCAGTATTTACAGTCATCTTCAAAACTTTGCATCCCCAAAGCACAGTAGCCATAGCTCAGAGATGACATCGATGTACAGTCAAAACAAGCCTGGGGGGCTTCGTGAGCTCAGCAGTGCTGTGTCTCAGCGGCGGGGTGACCCTGAATCTCAAGACACCCAGAGGCAGCCTCACCAAGGAACACTGAAAACAAGCCCTCCGTGGAATCTTTGTGAACTTTGCTCCTGAGCTGCCTGAGGTCATCATAATCCAAAACCTAAGTCTAGGAGAGAATGCTTTCTTGTGTCAAAGGGGTCCACAACCCAGGAGATAAGAGGCGGTAGGCGGCATGGAGAAATTGGGGCATGTGTTTGCAGAGGGTGGTGTGGGCGATGAGACATTGTAGGAAGAAAACTACCTGCAGATAAAAGAATTTCCCAGCTCACTGTGTGAGTGGACAAATTCCCCTGAGTTTTGATTTCCTCATCTGTAAAATGGGAATAGTACTTGTCTTGCTTATTCCCCAGGGACCAAATGAGGAAATTAAGTAAATAAGATCAATTTGAAACCTGTAAAGTGCTCTAGAAATGTGATGAATTATATTATTGCTATTCTGTAATGTTTAGTTAAGGTTTTTTAAAAATATTTTTATTTATTTTTGAGAGAGAGAGAGAAAGACAGAGTACGAGTGAGGGAGGCGTAGAAACAGACGGAGACACAGAATCCGAAGCAGGCTCCAGGCTCTGAGCTGTCAGCACAGAGCCTGATGGGGCTCGAACCCACAGACCATGAGATCATGACCTGAGCCGAAGTCGGACGCTTAACTGACCTAACCACCCAGGTGCCCCTCTGTAATGTTTATAACAAAAGAAGTGGAATTTCCCCCAGAACAACATATATAATATAAAACAGTGATTTCCACTAAAATGCACCAGAGAAACAATGATACAATTCATTATGACAAAACATCTATTGCATTTTTAAACCCAGCAAAAGAGAGACAGCTTTGCCAACATACTAACAAAACAACAAAACACGGCAAGCTAGTGCTTGTTTTGTTAGTATGTTTGCCATGGAACTTCCCATGGGCACCAGCCCTAAGTGTTGCAGACACATGGAGGAGGGTGAGGCCAGTGAAATGTGCACCCTGGAAGAGCCAAGTTCTCTATGTCACAAGGGGGGACCAGGCATAGTCACTGGGGCTTTCACCCTAGGGTAAGGGGAGCTCAATGCCAAGGCAAATGTTAAAGCCTTCTATGGACTAAATTTTCTCCCCCAGATGTATATGTTGAAGACCCAACCTGCCATGTGGCAGTATTTCGAAATAAGGCCTTTGGGAGGTAATTAAGGTTAAATGAGGACGTAAGGATGGAGTCCTAATCCACTAGGACTGGCGGCTTTATAAAAGGAGAGCGCTTCCTCTCCTTCCCCTCCCCCTCCCTCAGAGGAAAGGCCACTTGAGGACAAAGCAGCCATCTGCAAACAGGGAAGAGAGCTGTCACTAGAAACCGAACCCTGCTGGAACTTTGATCTGGACTTCCAGCCCCCAGAACTGTACGAAAATAAATCTCACACAGTCTGTGATGTTCTGTTATGGCAGCCCCAGAAGACTAAGGCACTGACAGTGTCTTCATTTTTGTTTTATAACTCAAAAGAAAATCAAGTTTTCTTTCAAATATATTAATCTCAGTGTGCCTGGGTGGCTCAGTTGGTTAAGTGTCCGACTCTTGATTCTGGCTTAGGTCACAATCTCACGGTCATGAGATTGAGCCCCGAGTTGGTCTTCACACTGAGCATGGAGCCTGCTTGGGTCTCTCTCTCTCTCTCTCTCTCTCTCTCTCTCTGTCTCTCCCCTCCCCCCCCCACCACTCATACTATCTTTCCCTCTCAAAATAAGCTTTAAAACATATATATATTAATCTCTGCAACTTCTACCTATACACCCAATAAAAACAAGAAAGTTACAATTCCAATGGAAAAGTCTTGGGGCACCAGGGTGGCTCAGCTGGCGAAGGCTCCAACTTCAGCTCAGGTCATGATCTCACAGTCCGTAGGTTTGAGGCCTGCGTTGGGCTCTATGCTCTGGATTCTGTGTCTCCCTCTCTCTCTGCCCCTCCCCCACTCGCACTTTGTTTCTGTCTCTCTCAAAAATAAAGTAAACATTAAAAAAATTTTAAAAAAAAGAAAAGAAAAGAAAAGTCTTACTGGGTACCCTTTCGTCTCAGGGAGGTCGCCTAGAGAAAAAGTGGATTTCATTGTAGTCTGTCTGCCCATTCTCCTCGGAATCAATCTGCTCTTTCAAAAGTTCACAAAATCAGGGGGCGCCTGGGTGGCTCACTCAGTTGGTTAAGTGTCTGACTTCTGCTCAGGTCATGATCTCATGGTTCTCAAGTTCAAGCCCCGCGTCAGGCTCTGTGCTGACAGCTCAGAGCCTGGAGCCTGCTTCGGATTCTGTGTCTCCCTGTCTCTCTGCCTCTTCTCTGCTCATGCTGTCTGTCTGTCTCTCTCTATCTCTCAAAAACAAGTAAACATTTAGAAATTTTAAAAATAAAAGTTCACATAATCAGGAAATGCCAAGGTTGCAGAGGATCTTAAGTGTTACTGGTCGAGTCGTGCACGAAAGTTTCCATTTTATTCCCAGAGTGAACAGACTGAAAACTCTCACATTGGATTTCGACCACTTCAGGTCATATCCTGGCTCTCTATTCCAGTCTTCTCATCTATAAATGGGAATAATAGAATAATAGCATCATCTACCTCGGGCCAGCTGTAGAGAAGAAATGAAATAACGTAGCCCAGAGTAGTGTCCGGCACCCCATACGTGCCCAGTTAACGTTAACTACTACGATCAGTCTTAGAACAGTCAGACAGAATACAAAATACTCCACAACGGAGCTAAGTCTACAGACCTCCCATTGGCGAGTCAGCGTGTCCTCTACGCCTGCCAATTAGTTATCTATGGATCTGTCAAGCCAATTAACTGAGTATCATAGTAAGCGGAGGAAAAGTATTAGAAGAGACGGACAATAGAATTAATTAAATGAAATCCAATTCAGGAAATCCTTTCGCTCAAGACAGGTGAAGCCATTGTCTACATGACACAGAAAGGTACTCTTTGTACAGATGGCTCACTGCTCCACACGATGAGCCTGGCACCCCTGCTCGATTAGCGTGCAAAGGGATGTCAACAGAGAGGCTTACACAGTGCAGACCCCTTCCCAACATGGAGAATGGGTGGCCCTGGAGGACGCATAGGGCACGTTAAGTCATAGGACAAAAATACGGCCCAGCTTCCTGCAGCAAACATCTGCATGAATTTTTAAGACAAAATTTAATACCTTGAAGAACTTTGAGGCATGCCATATTCTGTCTCTGGCTGTGCCTCCAGTTCCACGGGGAATGCGAACTCTGCTCGGCCAGGGAGCTCTGGGGCAGGGGGAAGAACCCCAGACTTGGACGAAGCTTCGTGCCTGCCACTTGTACCTGGGCTATCCCAGCAGCCTCCCAGCTGCTTTCTTCTTTCCCACAGAGCGATCTTTGTCAAACTGGACAGGCTCAGCCCATCCTCCCTGAGGAAACACCGTCCACACCTCCCTCTGGCCAGTGGAATGAAGTCTGTGTTTGTTTAACTTGGCACAAGGCCTCACAGCCTAACTCCCCACAACTCTTAATTTAATTTAATTTAATTTAATTTAATTTAATTTAATTTTAAGCTTATTTATTTTGAGAGAGAGCAAGAGAGAGAATCCCAAGCAGGTTCCTCAGTGTCAGCACAGAGCCCAACGTGGGGCTCGAACTCACAAACCGTGAAATCCTGACCTGAGCCCGAAATCAAGAGTGGGATGCTCAAGTAACTGAGCCACCCAGGAGCCCCTCCCCACAGCCTTTTAAGCCTTTGCTATCCCTTGCTGATATCCTGTGGCTGCCCTCACACCTCTCTCCCTCCACACCTCAGCCCCCTGTTCTCTATCAGTCTTTCCCTCTCCTTCCTGGGCTGTCCCATCTGCAAAACCTTGGCTGTCTGAGATTGCATTCGAAATCCCTCCAGTACAAAGCTCTCCAGCCCCTTACCCCCAAAGCCCTGGTGCCCAGAACCCAAAGCTGAATACCATCAGCACTTCACTACCAGTATTCACTGGCTGTTCAAATTAGTATGTAACTGGTTGTCCGTAGGCGCTGACTACAATTTTGTTCCCATTCGCTTTTCTAGTTTGCAGAGAAAGTTTCCGGACGAAGTTCGAACTGCTCTTTTGAAATGAAATCTCAGCAGATTTCATCTCCAAACAGAATTAAAACAGGAAGTGAAATTCTAAAGTGCGCTCCACTGTGACAAAAGTTACATTACGAAACCCAAGTGTCCTCATCTGTTAGGTGGCTCCAGTGTCCTCAGGGGCAGAAGGACTTTCTGGGGCTCCCACAGTTGAGATTCCCCGGAAATTCACTGAAAGAGGTTCTCACTGCGTTTACTTCGCTCCAAAACGTGTGAGGGTTTTGAATGCCAAGAAAGCCCCTGTGACTCTAAGTCAGATCCTGGGAAGAAGGAGCTGCAGGGAGCCAGGCTGGAGGCCAGCAGCAGCTTAGAAGACACAAAAGTGTTTCCTTTATTTAACAAAAAAATAAATAAAAAACCTTTCGTGGAGGAAGTTTTGTGTCCCCAGGCAAGTTCCGACTTCACTAAGCCAGCTGAGCTTAGCTCTGCCAGCCTCTTCCAGAATGAGGGAGAAGAGAGGTGACTGTGCACACCAGGGCCGAGTGAACCAACAGTGAATTCTGCTCCTTTTATAAATAACGAACCAAGCGCTCCTTACTCTTATCCCAAAGAATCCATCAAAACCAACCTTGCTGTGAGGACATCACCAGTTCTCAAATGCCTCTGGTTTTGTCTGATCATGTTCATGTCTTTATTTTCTTGTTGTTTTGTTCTTCCCACAATGGGAAGTAAACAAGCATCAATAAACAAATGAACAAAGAAAAAGAAAGCAACGGCCATGCTGGGAACACAGGCGTGTGCCCCAGCCGGCAAGCATGGAAAGCTGAGACTGACGGAGGATGCTTTCTTCCGAGTATGCTAATATTTTGTGCCGCCCCAATCTCCGCAACAGCCCCTTCATTTTATTGTTATTGTTTGCTTTGTCATCCATCCATTCATCTAACAATTATTGAGCTTTATTGCATTGAGAGTCACCCATTAACACAACATTAGTGGTTCTTAAACTGTAGTCAGTCACCCCGTGACTTACTAAAATGCAGACACGGGACCAGAATCCCTGACTTGTGTAGCAAGGGGTGGGGCGCTGGAAATTGCATTTCTTAAAAATTTCCAGGGGCTGCAAATGTTACTAACCCTAGGAGCACAGTCTGAGAAGTCCTGCATGAATACATTCGCCACCAAATCCCTAAAAGGCCCAGAACTTAGTTGATGCTCAATAATTACCCACTAAACTGAATTGAAGCCACTTTGAAAAAATCCTGGATTCTCTGAGATAACAGACCGGTTTGTGCAAATACTTACACGTTTTCCCTGCTGAGGCAGACGCAACTGTGCAAGAACAACTTTACAGAGCACGGTGCCCTCATTTGTACACCAAATATTAGGTTGGGAACCGAGTAATTTGCAGCTGACTTAGTAGTGAGTTGACACGGTTGTAGACATCCTGGGAATTATTAAGAAAAACAGGAAAATTACTTTACCATTTTTAGCACCTGCCCCTGCTGGCACTTCCTTCTTTTCCTTCACTCTTCCTCCTCATCCCCCTTCTCCATCCTCCCCACTTCCACCTTCCCCCTCCTCACCTTCCCCTTTTCATCTTTCTCCCTTCTCTACCCTACCCTCTTCTCCGCTCTCCCCCCTTCTGCATCCTGCTCCCTTTTCTCCACCCTCCTCCCCTTCTCCATCTTCCCCCATTCTCCATCCTCTCTCACTTTTCCACCCTGCCGCCTTCTCCGCCCTCCCCCCTGCTCCTCCATCTCTACAAGGCTATCAGTGAATACTTGTACAAATACTTTGAGTTCTTTGGAAGAGAGAAACTGTATTGTTGCCAAATGAAATAAATAATTTCTCTCTGTTCTTCTTTAAGAAGGTACACAGGGCAATATTATCAACCAAAAAAAGAACCCCCAAAACATGTCTTCTTTATACTATCTTGTATCAAACTTTAGGGTAAACAGCCTCATTTTTTTATGACCTTGAAGTCTGTAGTCAAAGGTGATTTGTGGATTGGGTGTACCAGTTGGCTATTTTATATAATACCTTTAAATTTATAATGATGGCTTGTTTTTTATAGTGCCATATCAAATATCCTCCTGGGTTCTTGAGTTTCTCTCACTATTATCAAATTATTTTATTGCTACTCACCAAGTGGCAAACCTGAAGAACCATAAATTGTGTGGGCTTATAATTCAGCTTTTGTCCCCTCTTGGCTATCTTGCAGAAAGAGAAAGTAACTTTATAATTCTTATAATTTAAAAAATACGCATCAGCTAAAAAGTTATTTGTATCTCAGATTACCATTCCAGGTAAAAATTTAATGTGCATTTCAAATGCTGTGTGTCTTTCATACATCAGTGTGGTTCTTTTTTTAGTGTTTTCACAACTTTTTAAAAAATGTTTATTTATTTTTGAGAGAGAGACAGAAAGAGCACATGCACATGAACAGGAGAAGGATAGGGAGAGGGGGACAGAGGATCCAAAGTGGGCTCTGTGTCGACAGCAGAGAGCCTAATGCAAGGCTCAAACCCACAAACTGTGAGATTACAATCTAAGCTGAAGTTGAATGTTTAACCGACTGAGCCACCCAGGCGCCCCTGTTTTGGTAACTTTTGCAAAGCTTTCTTTTTATTAATTTTTAGAAGATGAACACTATATATAAACATGTTGGGGGGTGGGAGGTGTAAAGGCACCTAATGAAATGTCTAATAGCAAATTTTTATACCTCTGTATGAGAGTCACAAATAACATTTTTAACTACAAGAGCTCTAAATTTTAACCTTATCTTTGGCTATGTATATAAGGAGAGGTTGACACTATAAACTGACCCTGTCCTGCCTCTCGTTAAACAGCACAAATAATCTAGGGGATGACCATCAACCCCTGAGAGGCTTAGTGGAAAAGATGCAGGCTTCCTCTGCTTCCCAATACATAACATCTGAACCCAAATCAGAATGGCACATATGAAAGCCACAGATGTTATCAGCTCCAGGGTCCCTACAGACTTGCATGATAGTGGTGAATGAGAGAAGATTCTAGAAAATTATACGATATCCCAAGCATCTCTGTTGTTTTTAAGGATAAATGCTAAAAGGAAATGATAATTGTATAGATGATAGATATATAGCATCTATCATTTATTCAGCCCTTATTGAATGATAGGTGCTGGGCCAGTTGCTAAATCTTTTTTTTTAATGGACATATAATTCACATACCATAAAATTGACCCTCTAAAATTGTACAATTCAGTGGGCTTTAGTATATTCACAAGGTTGTGTGACCATCACCATTATCTAATTCCAGACTATTTTCATCACCCCACTAGATAAAAGTATTATAAAGTCAATTTTCTGTGCAACAAGATAAAGATAATTTTGGTTTCTTAGCAGTGGTTTAAGAATTCCTTACAGGAAGAAGCTTGCTTTTGCTGAGAAGATGCTTTGATAAGGCCAAGCCCAGAGCAAGGGGAATATGACTGCATGGCAGAAGAAGGACTCACTTTGGCCTCCTGAGAGGAGGTTGCTGCAAGGGACCATACTGGAGGAGAGGTTTCATTTTATTCACTGATGTATCCCAAGTGTCTGGAACAGTGCCTGTCACATAGCATGTGCTCATTACATGTATGTTGACTGGTTTAATTCTGCTTTTATTAGATATCAGGCTCTATTTATATCCATATGTATAAAATCACATGTTATTTTATTTTATCTTGTTTTATTTTTAATATATATTTTTTAAGTAATCTCTACACCCAACGTGGGGCTTGAACGCACAACTCTGAGATCAAGAGTCGCATCCTCCACCAACTGGGGCAGCCAGGTACCCCTAGATCACGTTTTCAAATCACCTTGTTCAAACCTTCAGAATCTTTGTTGATGTTTTGTCACCCGGATCTATCAGTTTCTGAAAGAATGACTTTTACATCTTCCATTCTGATCAAGGCATTTGTCAGTTTCCCCATGTGATTCTGATCCTTTTTACTTCATCAATTTAAAGGCTGTGTTGCTAGGTACATCTGTCAGGATTCTACACTGCAAACAAAATTGACTTTGGCCCATTTAAGCAGAAAAAGTACCTCCCAGAATTATTGCAAGACCTAAAACAACTGGGCTCAGTGCTACCCAGCCAGGAGCTGCACAGCAAGCCACGGAAGAAGCCACATGAGGAAGTTGCAGATATCACGCTATCTCTGCAAAGCTACGCATGCTGTTCCCCAATGCCTTGAGCAGCTCCCAGCAACTGGAATGTGAGCAGCAGAGCCAAAATGCTGCCACAGGAACTCAGTCTTGCTGGAGACCCCAGCCTGCTGGACAAATTCTGTAGTTTCTGCTCTCTTGTGTCACTAGCTCCTAAATGGAGGGAGGCAAATGTTTGTCCATCGCCAGAGCCTTGGTCTCATGACTTGCCTTGGAAGACAAGACACTGGCAAAATGACAGTAGGGTATTTTGAGCTTCTATAGGGGGAGGTAGAGAATCCTTCAAAATGAGAAGTGGGTGAGGATGCTTGGCAGGATAAATGTCTATTCCACATACATATACATTCCTGGTTATTATATCTTCTTGATGTGTTTGGTCCTTGACTTACACATTTTGCTGTGGGATCCTGAGCTGTGTTTTCTCATGTGCCCTGCAGGGCTAATATTGGTCAGGGGAAAGATTAGAGCTGGCCTTCACAGAATTGGACAGGAATTCCTATCCTGAAGTCTCTCTCTCCCCCACCTGGATCCCCACTACATCTTGCTTTGTTTCAAGCCCGGTATGGCAGGAGGAAAGGCTTTCCTTTAGGGAAGAAGGAAACGTGCTTTTTTCTCTTCCTTCTAGACTTCCCACACCTGGCTGCTGGCAGGCAAATCCAGTCCACCTCCTAGAGGACAGACGCTCCTGACAAAGATTGTGCCAGCTCTTGCTAGAGTCAGTGTTCCTAAAAGGGAAGGAATCTACCTACAGTTCACTCCCTGGGTTCCTTAGGAGCCAAAACTTGGCCTGGGGGGAGCGGGAAGTCCATTTCTGAGAGAAATGAACAGAAAAGGGGAAAGGGGACTTTGGTTTAGCTTTGGGGCTGAAATCTACTTATACCAAGTATAATCCAGGTACATAGACAAAAAACTATCACCTGCTTAAGACATATAACAATTTAGAGGAAAATGCAGCAAACACTGTATATCCAGTTTCTAAAGCCTGAGAAATAAAGCAGTCACAACACAGACCCTTTGTAGCCCTCCTGGATTCCACCCGCATCCTACCCCAGAAGTTACTACTATATTACACACACATTTTTTTTTTATCATTTCCATATGTGTTTTGGTATGGACAATAACATACATATGCATTGTTCTGCAACATGTTCTTCCACCCAATATTATGTTTGGGGGACTTATCCATGTTCACACATGTAGCTCTGATTCTTTCATTTTAATGGCTATATAGCACTCCTTTGTATAGACATATCACAATTTTTTAAATTCTGTTGATGGCCACTTCAATGGTTTCTAATATTTTGCTATTATAGGCCATGCTGTCAAAATAGTCTTGTGTTTTTTTTTAATTTATTTATTTGTTTTGAGAGAGAGAGAAAGAGAGAGAGAGTACGAACAAGTAGGAGAGGGGCAGAGAGAGAGAATCCCAGTCAGGCTCTGCGCTGTCAGCACAGAGCCTGATGTGGGGCTCGAACTGTGAGATCATGACCAGAGCTGAAATCAAGAGTCAGACGCTTAACCGACTGAGCCACCCAGGTGCCCCAAAATGTTTCTATTTCCTTGCGCACATGTAGAAGAAAATCCCAGGAAATAAATTACTTGGTTTGAGGACATACACATCTTTAATTTTACTAGCAATAACCCCGTTGCTTTAGTGGTTGTACCAAATCACACTTTCACGGTATTTTTTCCCATGGCACTGTGTGGTCCCCAACATTTGTAATTGTCAGTCTGCTTTATTTTGTTCCAATCTAGCAAATGTGAAATGTTATGTCACTGTGGTTTAATTTGCATTTTTCTCACTACTGGTGAGGTTGAGCATATTTGTCACTCTGTTTCTCTTTGTTTCTCTTTCCTGAATTGCCTGTTCATAACATTTGCCCATTTTCTACTGGTATTTTTATGTTTTTTTATTGATTTGTAGAAATTCTTTATATATTTTGGAGAATCTTTTGTTAATTATACGCATCACAAAAAGTTTCTCTTACTCTGGCTTATGTTTTCACTTAATTTATAATGTCTTTTGATAGACCAAAGGTTGTTTTTTTTTTTTTTTTAAATATAGTCAAATATTTAGGACATTTGGAATAAACATGAAGGATTGCTGGGTGTTCTCCAGGGAAAATTATGCATTGTTTAGAGCTCATTTTTCCAGGTTATTGGATTTTAGCTGCTCATTGTTTTGAGCTATTTTACAAATTTTATATTGCAAATACTGATAGCTATGTAAAATAATTCTTGTCTCTGGACATGAAAATAAAATTCTGTCTGGTGGCAGTTTGACTCAGTCTGCCCATACTCCTTAATCCCCTTCCCCAAACCTGCCTGTGGAAATTTATTTCAACATGCCTTTATTCCCTATAAATTTGTGGTTCTCTGCTTTCTCATTTTAACAGTTGTAATGTCTGCCTGGTTCCCTCATTAATAATGAAGTAAATAAAATCTTTTTTTTAAGGTTTTATTCTTTTCAAACAACCTCTCCACCCAACATGGGGCTCAAACTCACAACCTGGAGATCAAGAGTTACACGCTCCACCGACTGAGCCAGCCAGGCTCACTGTAAATAAAATCTTTAATATGTGTTAATTTTATGTCTGTATGATTTTACCTTTTCTGAAAATTTCCTTTAACAAACATATTAATCTTTTCCTTTGCTTTATGTTTTTGAGTCTTAAGAAATTACTCCCTCACCCAGGCTTATAAAGATATTCTCACCTATGCTCTTTAGGCTATTAAAGTTTTACTCTTGTGGCACCAGGGTGGCTCAGTCAGTTAAACTCTGACCTTGGCTCAGGTCATGATCCCACAGTTGGTGGGTTTGAGCCCCACGTCGGACTCTATGCTGACAGCTTGGAGCCTGGAGCCTGCTTCAGATTCTGTGTCTCCCTCTCTCTACCCCTCCCCTGCTCATGCTGTCTCTCAAAAATAAATAAACGTTAAAGTTTTATTCTTCTTGTTTAAGCTCTCTGCAAAAGTTTTTTGCTTATGATGTAGGATGGTGATGTGATTAATTCTTTTTCCCTATGGAGACCCAATTTTCCCAGCACCATTTACTAAACTGTCCACCTTTCCCCCACTAATTGGTAATTCTATCTCGTTTGTGTATAAAGACTCCTTTATGCATAAGTCTGTTTTGGGGTCCCTGTTCTGTTCTTGTAGTGTGCTTTTTCCATTTCTGTACCAGTGTCACACTTCCATAATTCCTGCAATATTGTAAGAAGTCCTAATATCTCCTGCCATTTTCTTTGTGTTTAAAATTACCATGGTTGGGGTACCTGGGTGGATCAGTCAGTTGAGCGTTGACTCTTGATTTTGACTCAGTTCATGATCTCACCGTTTGTGAGTTAAAGTCCACGTTGGGCTCTATGTTGACAGCATGGAGACTGCTTGGGATTCTTTCTCTCTCTCCTCTCTGTCTCTCCCCCATGCTCTCTCTCCCTCTCTAGATAGATAGATAGATAGATAGATCTAAATAAAATAAAATGAAATAAAATTACTGTGGTTACTATTAGCTCTTTACTTATCTGTATTAATTTTAGAATCAGCTTATAGAGATCCACAAAATATCAATCGGGATTTTTCATCTAAATTCTATTGGATTGGGGCACCTGGGTGGCTCAGTTGGTTAAGTGTCCCCTTCTTGATTTCAGCTCAGGTCGTGATCTCATGGCTCATGAGTTCGAGCCCCAAGCTGGGCTCCATGCTGGTAATGCAGAACCTGCTTGGGATTCTCTCTGCCCCAACTCCATTCACACTTGCACATGCATGCACTCTCTCTCTCAAAATAAATAAACAAATAACTTTTAAAAATTTTAAATTCTATTGGATTCACAGATTACTTTAGAGAGAATTGACTCTTTAGGATTTTATGTCTTCCCAACCACAAATACAATATATGTTTTCCATTTGCTTAGATTTCTTAAAATATTTTTTTCATAGAGTTTTATAGTTTTCTCCATGCCAAGGCATTTTTTTTTCCTTCTCACTAAGTCTTATACATCATTTGCTACTTTAACTCCTAGATAAGTTGTGGTTTTGTTGCTGTTATAAATGGTATTTTTCAGGATGTTTATTACCGGCATATAGTAATGCAATTGATTTTTGATATTATGTCCAGCAACCCACATATGTTCCTAAAGTTAGAATGTTAATGTGTGATGTCTCCACCAATTCTTAGTCCTCCTTGGACACAAGGAATTCATTTCAGTTTTCAAACCTTCCTATGGAAGATTTTTCAACTGAGTACTTTGCAGAGTGTCAAGCACATTGCAGACACATTCAATAAATTTTTGTTAAATAAATAATGGCCAAAAGAAGCAATTTCATTTGAAGAATTGTGCATTTCTCTATGATCTGAAAATTCCATATTCAGCTATGTCAGCAGTAAGAACATGATAAATGCATCCCCTCCCTTCCGATTTTATATAGGTAAAATCTGCCTGAAATAAACACTGAGAGCAAGCCTGAAAGAAGGAGGGAGGAATGGAATATCACAAATTGATATCTAGGGGGAGGTGAGGAGAGGGTACTGTTGCTAAACAACCGACTTCATTCCTAGCAGGTGCTGACCCAGTTCTATGAGGGTCTCTTTCCCTCCCTCCTCTTCCTCATCCCCTCCTCTTCTCACCTGATAGAGTCAAGAACATTGCAGATTGAGATTTATTTTCCCTTTTGGAGGAGGCGTGTTGGCATTAAGTTCAGGTTGTGACGTAGTGTTTGTTCTGTGATCGCAGAGTTGGATCATTGAGATCTGAAAGGAAGCCTAGAGATACAGTGGCCCTGTCTCTGAAACAAATTGTCCCCTGATGAGAAACTCCTAACAGAATGCTGAATCACATGGAGACTTCAGGGTAGGAATGATGGGCTCTGCTATGGTATTTGAAATGATTGTGGAATAGCCACATGCATACTAAGGAATATGGGACTGGAGGCAGCTGAACTGTCTGAAGCAGAGACCTACACTGACAGATCATCAGTCCAGTGTTAGGGGAGGTTGAAATCAGGGCAGTAGACAGATCATCACAGAGGGTTTGTAGTGTGAGAAGAGAAGAGGCTGGGCACAGAGCTCCCAGTATACCACCTCTCAGAAGAAGGAAGCCATTGCCAGAGGAAGAGATGCCTGTCAAGAATGCCTACAAGGAGGAGCTGGAGGGTTAGGAGGTGAAGGGGGGGAAGTGGGGACAGAAACCATGCAATGTTTTTAAGAGGAAGTGGGAAAGGAGCAGATGCCAAGGAGAAGTCAAGGAAGATCAGCAGAGAGTGGACTTAGTCCAAGGTGGCCACAAGTGACCATGGTGGGTGGATGAGTTTTTTGCTTGTGCTCCTTGCCCTTGAAATGATAAGACCCTGGTCTGGCTAGGTTGGTCAAGCCCCTTACCTTCTACAGGTCTCTGTTTGCTCATCTATCAATTTGACATCATAACAACTTCCTTGAGGACTGTTCTAAGGATTACCAAAAAGATACTCAGTGTCTTGGTGATGTCTCTGCCCTTCACTCCTTCTATCTTTATCCTGTCTCACCCAAATCTCACCCTTGGAGCCCATCTGACAGCTTCATGCCTCCCATTTCATCTGAGCCTCTCTCTGCAAATTCCTTTGTGCTTAAGTTTTCTGTGCAAACCTTATTCTGATGCATGGTGGAGAAGGCTGCACCCTTCCCCCACCCTGTACTCCCCAACCTTCCTGCAGAAACATGATCCCACCCCACCCCAAACCTCAGTTATCCCTTCCGACCCACCTGTATTCTCTGGAAGTTGAGGGAACAAATGAGGCAAGTGTCTCCTTGGAGATACACTGTCCCTTGAGTGATTCTAAATGGAGATGTTCAACTGACCCTTCTGTTTTCTCCACCAAAAAGATGTATGGTTGCTAGGAAACCAACAATAGGTATTAACCACACCTGGCAGGAAAATGTTCCTAACCTGAAGAGGAATTATATTCAGAAGAATTTTTAGCTGCTGTTTCATTATCATCTTTCAGAAATTTAATTTGACAAATCTATATTGAACTTGTACATGCAAGGAACTTGCAAAGCAGAGATGTGATCATGTCATTCCTCAACTCAAAAGAATTCCATGCCCTTCTGTTCATAAAAGGAAGTCAAAACTGCTTATCTGACCTACAAAGCCAGCCTTGCCTACCACACTCCCTACCCCAGCCTCACTTGGCCACTGCTCACTTTCTCCATTCTACTTTTTGGATCTTCCTGAAATCTCATCCTCCTCTTGCCTCCACAATGACTCACCATTCTTCAAAACCTTGTTTAAAAGATACTACTAAGTCTAGACAGAATGAATTCCCTGTTCCTGTTCACTGATAATTTCAGGCATGCATGCATTCATTCAAGTAAGATTTTTCTGGGGCGCCTGCGTGGCTTAGTCGGTTAAGCATCTGACTCTTGATTTGGGCTCAGGTCATGATCTCATGGTTCGTGGGTTCAAGCCCCACATCGGGCTCTGTGCTGACTATGCAAGCCTGCTTGGGATTCTCTGTCTCTCTCTCTCTCTCTCTCTCTCTCTCTGCACCTCCCCCACTCATGCTCTCTCTCTCTCTCTCTCTCAAAATAAATAAATAAGCCTTTAAAAAAAAAGATTTTTCTCTACTATGTACTGAGCACACCTTATTTGCCTTCTTTCTTTATAGGGCTCAGTTGGTAACTGTTCTATTCTTGCCTCTATCATAAGGATTCCCCATTGGTGACAAAACTATAGCAACTGGTAATTCTTTGATTTCACAAATTATGGTCCTGACTTAATAAATACAGAGTTGAGAATTTTAAAATTTAAAAAGCAGCTAGTAATTATCTCAAAGTGGCTTTTTAAAAATTAAATACGCTCTGTTGCCCAATCATGCTTAGCACAGCCATGGGAGACATTGTCGTGTATTGAGGCTTTGTTCAGTTTTTATTAAATTTGGATGTTCTCAGAAGGCTTCTACTCAAGAGAACGGGTATTGTTTGAAGCTCCATAGCTCATTCCTAAAGAAATAAATGGACTCTCCCTATGATACATAAACAATTCACCAGTTATCAGCCATCAAACCCAGATTGTTAAGATAACCAACTTTTGTTTTTCTTTCAACACATGTTTAAAATTCTCTCTAAATCTCTTTGCGTAAAGAAACCCCACTTCATGCAGCCCCTACATTTCGCCTGATACCATTGTGACAAAATATCTGATGGTGCAGTGGGTCTCTGAAATTGTCTTTACTTTGCTTCCCTTATGTATGTTCCCTTGAACTGGGTGCCTTTCCCAACACGATCCTAAATTACAACCAGTTGTATTGCCAGAGTCTAGTGTGAAAAGCAGAAGCCAGTTTGAGTATTTTGGAGGGAATTTAATAGAAGGAATTCAATATATAATTGATGAAAGAGTGGAGAAGCCAAAAAGAGATTAGCAACAGCTGGAAGCTACCAAGGCTGAGAGGGCAGAGAGTTCATGGAAGCCAGGATTCGGCATCACCTGGCAGAAGCTGATACCAAAGAGGAGAAAAAGCTAGAACCAAAGACACCACCCAAGGAAGAGAGAGAGGGAGGAAAGCATCATGGCTTCTCCCTTTCTTCCCACTCCAGTCTTCCAGGAGCTTCCAATGGCTAAATAGAAGCTACATCAAGGCCAGAGGGCCAGGACCTGAGAAATGTTGTTCCCTGAAATAGCAGATAGAGAGAGGCAGAACAGAAGCAGGGGGGAGGCAGGGAAGGGGTCCGACAGCAAACAGCAACACAATCAGCAATGCTTAACCAACTGAGCCACCCAGGCACCCATAAAAATCCTCTTCTAAGGGAGAAAATAATACCTCTGCATTATAATCATGTCCCATATTTACATTTTAAGTGATTTTCAGGAGTTTATCTCCAATTAATAAATGTCTTTCTTTTCCACACTTAACATTCAAATACCTACTTGTAAAAATGCATCTTACTCCTATTTTTGCCAAATGTATTCCCTAGAGGTTTTTCTCGGTTTGGTTCTATGTTTAGCAGAACTTTCAAGTAGCACATTGAGAGCTTTAGGCAAATTTAAATAATCTCCTTTAAATTAGAAGGAAAGTCTTAGTGCACTGCAGGATCCCTTGAGCTGGGCTGAGCCCCACTCATCTGAAAGCCATTTGCCCAAAACATTCAGCAAGTACTCCTGGGAAATTCTGTACATTCTGGCAAGATCAGAACCATGTAGTGCAAGTAGGAATCTGATAAAAAGCACCTAGAATAAGGGGAAACAACATAGGAAGATAATATTTCTATTCACAAGTAAATAGGACTATTAAAACCGCATATTTACTATTGGAAACTATAGTCTTCAGAAACTCTTGTCCACATTTAAACCACAATATTTAACCCTTCTATTATTTTCCTCCATCTTTTTTTATTATTAAAATAATAAATATTCATTATAGAATGTTTAGAAAATAAGAGAAAGTATAATAGTTAAAATTTTTGAAACTTCATAACTTCAAAATCCAAAGTTAACCTCTGTTAACATTTGAATCATGTTGTGTGTGTGTGTGTGTGTGTGTGTGTGTGTGTGTGTAAAACAACCTATGGACATATCACACAAACAGTTATGTATCCTGATTTTATCATTTACCATTTTATTTTGAGGATTTCCTCTGTAATTTTTCTCATTGAAAAATCATTTTAATTGGCTCATAATATTCCATTTTATGACTGTACTATAATTTAAGGTATTTCCCTTTTGTTAGACATTTAGGAACCACATTGCCACTTATGCCTTGACAAGCCACTATGAAAAGACTGGTTTTTAGTCTATAAAAAGGAAGTAACATCATCTTAAAAGAAGCTGGCATTTCCTCTTCTCAGGCTCTGATTATCAGTCTCAGCTTTGGTTTCACATTAACTGCTTTCAAAGGCTTCTCTTTCTGTTATATTGAAAAGTAGGAATGAGAAAAGAGGCCACTGCCTAGAGGAACTTGGACCCAAGGGGTAGCCAGGGATAATTATTCAAGTGACAATTTTGAAGAAGATAAGCCTTGCTCTTGTTTATAAATTGCAAGTCACGGGGCACCTGGGTGGGTCAGTTGGTTGAGTGTCCAACTCTTGATTTCCAAGTTATGATCCCAAGGTCATGGGATCAAGTTCCATGTCGGATTCTTGGGATTCTCTCTCCCTCTCTGTCTTCCTCTCTCTCCACCCCTACCCTGCTAATGCTCTCTCTCTCAAAATAAATAACTTAAAAAACAGATTGTTTCTCTCTCTCTGCCCCTCTCTGGGGCTTGCACTCCCTCTCTCTCAAATAATAAATAAATACATACATACATACATACATACATACATACATACATAAATTGCTGTAGGAGTGTATATACATATTTATTGGCACCTGAGTGGCTCATTCGGTTAAGTGTTGGACTCTTGATTTTAGCCTAGGTCATGATCTCACAGTTTGTGAAATCAAGCCCTGCATCAGGCTCAGTGTGTTAACAGCACAGAGCCTGCTTGGGATTCTCTCTGTCTCTCTCTGCCTCTTCCCTGTTCATATTGCATTCTTTCTCTCTCTCTCTCAAAATAAATAAAAAAATTTTTAAATAAATATGTGTATTTAGATTCTTAGAACCTCTGTTAAGTGAGTGATAAATTATGAATGTAAGAGAAAGTTATGGTGAAGCGTTTGATTTGACTTATTTGGGGTGTACATTGGGTTTTCTTGTCCCTTTTGTATTTTTTTTTTAGCAAACAATAATGATTTGGGGTGGGATTGGTCTGAGTAGACTTTATAGCACTTAAAGGAGGAGTAAATGAGATGATGCATAAAGAATTCAGCTTGGGGTGCCTGGGTGGCTCAGTCGGTTAAGCGTCCGACTTCGGCTCAGGTCCTGATCTCACGGCTCGTGACTTCGAGCCCCGCGTCAGGCTCTGTGCTGACAGCTCAGAGCCTGGAGCCTGTTTCAGATTCTGTGTCTCCCTCTCTCTCTCTGACCCTCCCCCGTTCATGCTCTGTCTCTGTCTCAAAAGTAAATAAACGTTAAAAAAAATTAAAAAAAAAAAAAAAAAGAATTCAGCTCAATGACTGACTCACTAAAAATACTTCCCAGATGTCAAATGCCATTAGTATCATCATCAGTATTTTCATTTGAATAGAAGTTCATAGCTTACAAGAACTTTCACATACATGTATACTTTTAGTTGTCACAGCAACTTGGGAAAATAGGCAAGGATGAGGAACCTTCTGGTCTCCAGGTGCTTCCACACTGTAGCTCATGATGATGGCTTACTCATTTGCTGATGGCATTTTTCTGGACTGAATAATGAGAAACTGTGATTTTGGCAAAAGCAGACAGACTGAGTGGACAAGGTTGGCAAAATACTGTCTATTCTAGCAGAGACAGAGACTCCCGACTCCTTGCTAATGAACTGTTTGATTTTAGGCAAGTTACTTAAATCCCTCTCAGTGTTTAGCCAATGCCAATAAAAATGATAGTAATAATACCACTGTACCCTTTGACCTAGGGTTAATGTTAAGCACAAAGGAAGATAAAGCAGTCAAAATTATGTCTTTTTAGGAGTGGAACTTAGAGAAGTATTTTGACAAGACTATTCTAAACAATAGTGCACTCACAAATTCAATATAATAATCTAAGTGTTCTTATAGAGTGTTCGATATGAGCATTTAACATCCCTTTCCTTCTTTTATTTTTTTAAAAGTAGGCTCACACCCAGCGCCCATTGCGGGGGCTTGAACTCACGACCCTGAGATCAAGACTGAGCTGAGATCAAGATTCAGATGCTTAACCAACTGAGCCAATCAGGTAACCCAACATCCCCTTCCTTCTGCTCGATCTGCTTGCAGTCCCAGTATACAGTAATCCTTTAAACTGTTAACACAGATCTTTTTAGCACCCATCTAGAGGCAAGAAGTTGGAGGGGAGCTACATCTGTGGGAAAAAATCCAAGGGGATAGCCACGATTCAGTGAGAGACTGTCTGAAAAGTCGCATTCTAGGTCAAGATAATGACTCCCCACATAAACTGAAGAGTCCAGGGGCTTCAGTGTTAATGGTTTGACACTTAAGATTGCTACAGATTAAGGTTCATCAATTTGTGTTCAAAGAGCTGCCCCCAAAGTCAGCAAGGTTAATCAATTCTAACCACTAAGGAATCAAATAGCCAGCAAATGCATCCCACAAGGGTGTAAAGGAAGAAAGCTGCACACACTAATTGTCCTAATTATTTAAGAACCAGTCATGACAAAGAACCAATCATCCCTATATTCTGTTGAATATCAGCACTCAACCATTAATGGACTCGACTTATATTCTCTTCAATTTTAAACTATTTTATAAACACAACTGAAAAGCAACCTTTTTGCTTTCATTAAATGCTTGTATGAGAATTGAAATGTGAGTACATCAGGACACACATTTTCCAAATTAGCAGGACAGGTAAGGAAAAAAACAGGAGGGCTGGTTAAATCATGGACTCAGAGTTCCCAGCCTGGTCGAGAGCTTTCCAGGAAATACAAAGAGAGGCAGAAATAGAAGTGATATTTGGATGGTGTTAAACTACATTTTGCTTTACCCAAGAGAACATGTGGATGTCAGTTGGCTAATACAGATCACCACGCTAGCACAGATAAAACATACAGCAGTAAGACTTGTCATGATCTCACAGTTCATGGGTTTGAGCCCCACGTTGGGCTCTATGCTGACAGCTCAGAGCCTGGAGCCTGCTTCAGATTCTGTGTCTCCCTCTCTCCCTGCCCCTCCCCTGCTCGCAGTCTGTCTGTCTGTCTCTCTCTCTCTCTCTCTCTCTCTCAAAAATAAACATAAAAAAAAAAAAAAGACTTGTATGATACAAACAGCTGCTAAAAACAGAGCATGTGACAAAGTCTTGACTTGTCCTGGCATTGTCTCAGGAAATAGAGGAAGCAAGCAAGTAGGAATAGTTACAACACAAGATTTATGTTTGGTGAAGCAGAAGGAATGTGGAGGTGATATAGAAGGGTGGGGTCCTGGAGAATTAAGCAAATGTTTCCACCTTAATCCTTGTTGGCTTAAAAAAAAATAAAGATACCATAAAGTTTATCAAATAGTTACATACCATGAATGATGTCTGTGATTTGCTTCAAAATTGCCTAATCGCAGGGGGGGGGGGAGTAGGTGGAGAATCGTAGGTGGCTGTATAGAAAAAAACAGGAATGTCTATGAAGTCATAATTGTTAAAACGAGGTGATGGATCCATGGGGGTTCCTTATACTACGCTATTTGTGTGTGTTCCACATTTCCCATGATAATAAGTAAAACAAAAGAAAACAAAATAAAATAATGTATGACTCATTCCAAGGCTAAAAAAAAAAAAACTTTAAAAGGAAGAATGACTTTAAAATATGACAAGCCTTCAAAAAAGAAACAGTGTATTGACAGAGGCACAAACAATCCCATTTAGGGAGAAAATGTGTGTTTCTGAAAGATCTAAAGGCAGCTCTCAAGCAGTGTGACTCAACAAGGAGCCACTTGGAAATTTGGGGGGACATGTTTGCTTATTGTAAATCCCTGGCAGTGCTGGTTCTCAGTGATGGAAGGCCAGGATGCTCAAACTCTTTCAGTCCAAGGACCACAGACCTGCTCTCTCAATGCCAGCAGTGCCCCCATTGAACAGCAGTGATGCGAGGAGACCAAAGTGCCAAAGTGGCCACTGAGGCACTCTTCTATTAATCTGATGTTAAAGTCACATGGTCCATGAGTAGGAAGGGTAAATGGTAAAGGCTGAATAATAAAGACCCACATGGAATTGCGAGAAGTGGGTCAGGAAAGCCAAAGGTTAAATGGTTAGAGGCTTGATGAGATTCAAGAGTCAACACCATATTCAGGTATAATAAGAATATAACAGGGGAGCCTGGGTGGCTCAGTTGGTGGAGCATCTGACTTCGGCTCAGGTCATGATCTCACAGCTCACAAGTTCGAGCCCCCCGTCAGGCTCATGGCTAACAGCGCAGAGCCTGCTTTGGCTCCTCTGTCCCCCTTTCTCTGCTCCTGCCCTGCTTGCACTCTCTCTCAAAAATAAATAAATGTTAAAACAAATTTTTTTAAAGAATCTAACATTTGCAGGTTTTAGAAAGAGGGGAGATTTCCTCTAATCTAGAAAAGTTAGCACAAACATGGTTAAAGAGAGTTGGAGAGCAAAATGATAAGAGGATAAATAGTGAGAAAGCACTGCCAGGAACTTACGCTCATCCCCAACACGCCTGCAGGAGGGTCACTTACCCTGCGACTCAACACTCACCTCAGGCTCTGGAATCATCCTGTTCTCATTAAGGAAAAGTCTAATAAACCATAGGCCATTGGCTCCATCCATCAGTGGTCGAGCAACGCTGACTTCTGGAAAAAGCATGACTGGTCTGGCCATGCACACTATTGATCAGGTCCTAACTTCAAGGAGTTCTTAGTCTGGCTTAGCGAAACAAGACACATTGAAAGAATAATTCTGAACATCAAAAGATACCCTAAGATTAAGTCCTAAATGAGCTGCACAAACGGTTAATAGCATAAGTGAAAGAAAGTCAAAGAATGTGGCTCAGATCAGCAGAGGGTGCTTCATGAAACCAAGGGATGGAATCCTGATGTTAAAAGAGGGCCAGGTTTTGGGGTGTCTGGGTGGCTCAGTCAGTTAAGCAGCCGGCTCTTGATTTCGGCTCAGATCACTATCTCACAGTTCCTGAGTTCAAGCCCCGAATCAGGCTCTGTACTGCTGGCATGGAGCCTGCCTGGGATTCTCTGTCTCCCTCTCTCTCTGCCCCTCCTGCATTCTTGCATGCTCTTTCTCTCTCTCTCTCTCAAAAATAAATAAAAATTAAAAAAAGAGGGGCAGATTTTGAATAACTGTAGAAAGAAAAGAGAGGATGCATTTGTGGAAAGTACAGTATTTGGGGGGAGGAAAGAAAAAGAACTAAGGCCTCATCCATTGGCCATGTCTTGGTTTAGGATGTTAACTCAAACACCTCTCCTGGCTGGCAGGTGGCCTTCCTATTGAGGTAGTCCTGGGCCCTCACCTTCCATGGCACACCTGTCACCAACTCACTGCTGCTGGGGCCCTCAGGCCTCTTTGCGCTCTGGCCTCCCATCTCTCACCTCTCTTGGCCAAACGCCCCAACGCCTTGGCCTCATACAGGGAAGTGTCACTGGCCACCCTTGGACAAACAGCCCAGATACATTCCCAAGAAAGGGAATGAGCACAGTGTCTCACTATGAACCAAATTCATGGCCTCTGGGTGCTTTCATGTAATCAAATCCAAGGGAGAAGTTTGCGTGCAAATGTTCTCTTTTTCTCTCTAAGGATAGATTCCTTTTTATTTACTCACTTTTTGATTTTCTGGAAATGGGTACCAAACCTGACAGAGAGATTCACTTAAATGTATTGTGGGGGCGCCTGGGTGGCTCAGTCGGTTAAGCGTCCGACTTCAGCTCAGGTCACGATCTCGCAGTCTGTGAGTTCAAGCCCCGCGTCGGGCTCTGGGCTAATGGCTCAGAGCCTGGAGCCTGCTTCCGATTCTGTGTCTCCCTCTCTCTCTGACCCTCCCCCGTTCATGCTCTGTCTCTCTCTGTCTCAAAAATAAATAAACGTTAAAAAAAAAAATTAAAAAAAAATAAATGTATTGTGAATGATGGGCTGGGATGCTTTCAAATAATATTTACTGAAATGCTGGTAACTGAATCAGTAGCAGTATGGTATCTGGAACCAGCTTGAAAAGCTTTGATCCATCAAACTCTCCACCAAGAGTTGATAAATCTATAAAAAGCTATGAGACAAACTGGCCAAAATAAACCTGCTGTGTAATTCACGTATATGTTGGGGTGCTACTACTCATGGTAGCCTAGAATAAATCATCGGGGGGTACTGAGTGGCTCAGTCAGTTAAGCGTTCGACTCTTGATTTTGGTTCAGGTCATGATCTCGTGGTTCAGAAGTTCGAGTCCCACATTGGGCTCTGCGCTAACAGTGCAGAACCTGTTTGGGATTCCGTCTCCCTCTGTCTCTGCACACACTACCCACCCCTGCCCCACTGCCCCTGCCACTGCTCTCTATGTCTCTCTCGAAATACATAAAAATAAACTTAAAATAAAACATAGCAAATCATGTTTCTTCTCGATATGATTGCTTTTTAAGTTTATTTATGTGAAGAGAGAGTGGGCGAGCAAGGGAGGGGCAGAGAGAGAGGGAGACAGAGAATCCCCAGCAGGCTTGTGCTGATGGCGGATCCCCAACACAGGGATGGAACCCACTAACTACGAGATCATGACTTGAGCTGAAATCAAGAGCTGGCCATGGCCACTTAACCACTGACTGAGCCACCCAGGGGTGCCCCTTCTCAATGTGATTTTCAAAAACTATCATACATCTTTTGTAACTTGATTAAGTTTCTGACATCCACAGCCTTGTAATTAAGGAAAGATATTTTTTCTTCTAAAAATTAGAAACAGTACTTCCTAGTAAAATGCCCAAATAGACACAAATAGGATGGGGTTGGCTATATAATAAAACGTATCAAGGGGCACCTGGCTGGCTTAGTCCGAAGAGCATGTGACTCTTGATCTTAGGATCATGGGTTTGAGTCCCAAGTTGGGTGTAGAGATTACTTAATAAATAAAACTTTTAAAAAATGCTTTAAAATATAGTCCCCTTGGAGGCAGATGAGGTGAGGGCCAGCAGAACACTGTGTTTCTCTTTATTTGCTGGCTTTGCCAACACTGTGTTTGGGTTCTTGGTTGGTGCTTATCTGAAATCATGTTGACACAGGCATGAATGTTCTGAATTTTTGAAGTGTGTGTGTGTGTGTGTGAGAGAGAGAGAGAGAGAGAGAGAGAGAAAGAGAGAGAGTATGTGGCTGTTGTTGCTTTTGGTATGCTTGCTGGAGCACATTTCTCTTAATGAAGAGCTTTTGAGAAGCTGTAAACATTTCACAACATACAGACATTTGATAACAACAGCCTGTGCTCCGTGGGAAACACTGGAGCCTCAAAGCAGTTGATATTGTTCACATACTAGTGTTTGGCATAAAACACTCGGGCACGAGGGACTACTACAGAGTTTCTGTGAAGACAGTTTTCTAGACAATTTCTAGGAAGACCATAGGTTGGACACATCACTTTAGTGTATTGGTAACTGAGTTTTTGGAAAGACTGTACTCAGCTCTCTATTCTGAACTTTCAATCTTATTCTGTTCCACATTTTAATAGATTCAAAATTGCTAATACTAATATAAATTGGTGAAGGGATTTCTTCTGAACACTAAACTGAAAGGAGTACTGTTATCTTCCACAGAGCCTGAATAGGGCGTGAGATAATGCCTCTAGCACAGTGCATTGTGCATGAAGTGTTTTCCAAGGAGTCGCTCAAATGTGTCTTGATGGATCGTTAGCAAAAAGCTGATCAAAGACAAATATTAAAATGAACTATGAAGTTCAAGCTTATTCAAACCCCAAGCATGTGGCATGTTACTCATTGAAAGCAAGGGTGTTTCTGCCTAAAAATCTTATTTTGGTCTCTTAAAATTCTTGGGCTATGTTTAGAGAATGTGTTACAGATTCATCTTTGTAAAGTGGACACATTTAGATTCTAAGAAACAAATTGTAAGCACAACGTTAATTTTACATAGCATGAAGTACGTGAAGCGCTTTGAACGTTATGCACATATCATTAATTTATGGCATCGCCTCTTCTGGCCCCATCTCCCGTGTTGGCTGCAGAAAGCAGGTCAACAGGCCAGGACAGATGTGCGGCCTCCCTGGGCCAGGCTGAGAAAACATTCCTTAAGTGTGTTGTCTCTGGCCCAGCTGTTTGTCCAGCGGCACTAATATAGCCAACAGGTCACTTCTGGATCTCAGCCTGCTGAGTCCTTCCCACTGCGGATGGCCCAGGCACAATACTGCAAATATCAGCTACCTGATACTCAACACTGTGTCTCAGGTAGCTTTCATTTGTCTTAACCAAACAAAACAATACCCCCAAAAACCAAACGAACAAATAATTTTTTTAATGTTTGTTAATTTTTAAGAGAGAGAGACAGAGTGCAAATGGGGGAGGGTCACAGAGGGACACACAGAATCCAAAGCAAGCTCCAGGTGCTGAGCTGTCAGCACAGAGCCTGACGCAGGGCTTGAACTCATGAACCGTGAAGTCATGACCTGAGCCAAAGTTGGAGGCTTAACCGGCTGAGCCACCTAGGCACCCGAACAAATAAGTTTTTTAAGTTTCTTTATTTATTTTGAAGAGAGAGAGGCAGAGAGAGAGAGAGAATCCCAAGCAGGCTCCGACCGTGAGATCATGACCTGAGCTGAAATCAAGAGTCAGATGTTTAACCGACTGAGCCACCCAGGCACCCCTAAACAAATAGTTTTATCAAAAAGGCTGCTTAAAACTGTTTTTTAAACAGCTTGTCCAAGAGCGAAAGAAGAACAGAAACACAGCCAAAAGTGTATTAAATGTCCCTCTTCCATTCCATTCTCACCCTTAGTGCTAATTTTTTCGGTGTTGTGGAATTCTCAGTCCTTAAAAAAGGACACTTGTAACACGTTTTCACTCACACCACTTCTTACACCAGGTGAGGGTTTTTTTTCCCTCCACATCAACCGATTCTCCAACTCTCTGGACACTGACTGGGTGTCATACAGTTCAATTCAGTTCTGACACTCACCACCCAGAATTGGTACAGAACCCACCGCTTTAAGGGCTCAAACCCACAAGACTGTCACCCATTCAGATGCCAGCCACAAGTCCCAGTTTACTGCTGATACTTCTGACCAGTTGGTTATAAACTCAAGGTTTTCACAATCCCCTCCTCAGGTTTGAAAATTTGCCAGAACTGTTCACAGAACCCAGGAAAACACTTTACCTGCTATTTCTGATTTATTATAAAGGATTCAACTCAGGAACAGCTAAATGGAAGAGACACACAGGGAAAGGCATAGGGGAGGGACTGGGCCTTCAGTGCTCTCTCTGATGTCACTCTCCCAGCTCCCCACATTCACCAGCCCAGCAGCTCTCCAAACCCAGTGTTTAGGGGGGTTTATGGAGCTGTCATTGCACAGGCAGGCATGATCAATTAAGCCATTGGTCGCTGGTGGTTGGACTCAATCTCTAGTCCCTCTCCCTCCCAAGAGGTCCAACTCTCTAATCATGGCTTGATCTATCTGGAGATTAGCCCCCATCTTGCAGTTACCTAGGGGCCAGCCACGAGTAGCCTAATTAGAACAAAAGAAGCTCCTATTATCCAGGATATTACAATGGATTTAGGAGATCTGTGTCAGAAACAGGTGACAAAGACCAAGTATATATTTTTATTGTAATCACACAAGGTTTGTTACTTTTATTGATTCGGTATGGAAGGGAACAAACCCCATAACTCCCTTCTTTTTGCTTCAATGCCTCTAATTTCACCTGAGAAGCTTGCCAGCAGATGACAGCATTCACAGCCATGAGAAATGGCTTTGTTTTAGGTAGTATTGCTTTCTAGAAGCCTCCTTCAGCTTACCTTCCCTTCTGGCTCTTGTGAGTCAATTATCTATTGATTGGTCAGTGTGCTAAAAACAGATCAGGGGGACCTGGGTGGCTCAGTCAGTTAAGTGCCTGACTCTTGATCTCAGCTCAGGTCATGACTTATGTTTCCTGTGCTGGAGCCCCATGTTGAGCTCTGTGTTGGCAGCCCAGAACCTGCTTGGGATCCTGTCTCTCCCTCTCTCTGCCCCTCCCTCTCTTACTCTCTCTCTTTATCTCTTTCAAAAGAAAGTGGAGTTCTGACTCCGATGGGCCCAGCAAAATCAGAAAGGCCTACCCAAGAGGGAGCAAGGGGGAGAAGACCCCATTACCCTTGAACTCTTCCTTTCTTTCTTTCTTTCTTTCTTTCTTTCTTTCTTTCTTTCTTTTAAGATTTTAATATTTATTTATTTTTGAGGGGGAGAGGAGGGGCAGAGAGAGAGGGAGACACCGAATCTGAACCAGTCTCCAGGCTCTGAGCTGTCAGCACAGAGCCTGATGTGGGGCTCAAACCCACGACCCATGAGATCATGACCTAAGCTGAAGTCACACACTCAGCTGACTGAGCCACCCAGACACCCCTCCCTCAAACTGTTTCTATAGAAACCCCAAAGTCTCCTTCCTTCCTGCCCTTGCTGTCCTCCACTCCACACTCCCCAATATGTCTCACAGATTCTCATCTAAAGTGGTTGTCATTGAATTTCTTAAAACAGTCACTTTGAGAAGACTATGATTGTATATTTACAAATACATTTTGGGATACCCTTTTCTCAGAGCCTTTGAAATACTTCCATCTGCCAGAGCTTTTGACTCTTCCAGATGTCTAACAACTTGAGGTTTGTTTTTTTTTTTTTAATGTTTATTAATTTATTTGAAAGAGAGAGAGAGCACACGTGTGCACGAGTTGGGGAGGGGCAGAGAGAGAGAGAGGGAGATAGAGAATCCTAAGCAGCCTCAGAGCTGTCAGCACAGAGTTAAATGTGGGGCTTGAACTCAGGAACTGTGACAGCATGATCTGAGCCAAAATCAAGACTCAGATGCTTAACCGACTGAGCCACCCAGGGGCCACTCAGCAACCTGAGTTTTAAGCTTTGGTTATAGGTTCCCCCTGAAGCATCCGTGAGAAGTGGTAGGAGGAACCAGAAGCTAAAGTCCCTGGAACAGATGAGGGCTTTGAACCCCAGCAGGCCTGGGAAACACTCCAAGAGCAGATGTCACAGTTATTCCCCTCAAGACCTCCAAGCAAGCACCATGAGAAATACAGGAACTGTGCAGCCAGTGCGGGCCTCACACTGCTAAAGGGGAGCCACTCACAGGAAAGAGTGAACGACCCCCGTCCCTCCACCCTCCCCAGCTCTGTGCAGAGCAGGCCTCTGAGGACAAGAATGGTGACATTCTCCTGAGACACACACCACAGGGAGCTTCCTGGGAGAAGGGCTATTTCCTGTCCGAGGCCTGGACACCACCCTGAGAGGATGTGGCTATCCATACATATGACGTAATTCTGTTCCTCATCCACCCAAAGCCGTCCCTGAGGGCCTCCCTTTGTACTTTGGGAATGGCCCAAACTTTGGGATGAGGAATTTTGAAGATTGGTTCCACTACGCGGGTGAGTGATGTACTCTAAGTCCTATCTGTTGAGGGAGTAAACTGTGCCTAAATCTTAGCTTTCACACCCAACGGGGAGAATTCTGCCTTTCCTGGTAGATTCTGGGCCTTTTGCTGCAGGGTTAGGGTAAGGGAGGAAAAGAAGAAGGGCCAAGGTAGGCTGATTTGACTTCTACAGAGAAGAACAGAGGGCAAATATAGGATGAAGGAAAAATCCATTGGGAAAGAATGAGAAAAAGGAGGGAGAGAAACACCAGAGTAGGCTGAGATGGGGGAAATCTGGGGCACGTGTGGAGGAAAAGAAGGACAGAGATTCAGGGGACAGCTGAGGACAGGCAGGACATGTGAACTATGTTTAGAGAGAGAAAGAGAGCTGGGAGGCTTTGTATGGTTATTAGATTGTCCTTTAGCATTTCTAGAGATAATTCCGTTAAACGTACAAATAGTAGGATCAGATAGGTTGTTGAAAACCATTGCCTTCACCAGCTTGTCCGAGAGTAAAATAAGAACAGAAACACACAGAAGCCTATTAAATAAATGTCCCCTCCTTGGCTCTGTGCTCACCGCCAGCTATAAACTCCAGCAGGTCAAGGGCTTGAACATGCCACAATAGCCCTGGTCCCTAGCAAGCATGGTTGCTGGCACAGGGAAGCTGACAATCAGATGTGTCACTGAATTCATTGTTTTCTGTGGTCCTTCCAAGTTCCAAATCTGAAGAAGGTTGAGAGAGAATTACAGCCTCCTTTACCTTTGCTGTCCTGGGCCAGGGGTCCCATGAGGTGTGATGTGGAGACAGCCGTTCTCTGGGAACCTCTGGGATGAGCCATAAACTTTCTAGAAGCATCTGTGCAAAGCTCATTTATGTCATTCAAAACTTGTTGAATCAAAAAGAAACCTCATAAAGGGGTGCCTGGGTGTTTCAGTCAGTTAAGCATCCAACTTCGGCTCAGGTCATGATCTCGTGGTTCATAGGTTTGAGCCCCCATTGGGCTCCATGCTGACAGCTCAAAGCCTGGAGCCTGCTTCTGATTCTGTGTCTCCCTTTCTCCCTGCCCTGTGCTCTGACTCTCCTGCTTGTGCTCTGACTCTCTCTCTCTTTCAAAAATAAATAAACATTAAAAAAATTTTTTTAAAGAAATCTCATAAAAAGCTAAACCACCAGTGTGTTTTAAGCCATTTCCTATACTTCTGATAGCAATAATAAAATGGGGTGCCTGGGTGGCTCAGTTGGATAAGCGTGCCACTCTTGGTTTCAGCTCAGGTCATGATCTCATGCGATTGTGAGATTGAGCCCTGAGTCAGGTTCCAAGTTGACAGCAGTTGGGATTCTCTCTCTCCCTCTCTCTCTGCCCCTCCCTCAATCACTCACATGCTTTCTCTCTCTCTTTTTCAAGATAGATGGATAAACATTTTTTAAAAATACTAAAAATTAAAAAGCAATAAAATGGAAAAAAAATACTTCTCAGGAAAAGGAAATGTTTTTGCTTATATCTATGGGCAGGTGAGTATTCTCCGTTGTGAACTGACAGGTTTTTAATATTTGATGCAGGCATCTGAACAAACGTATTTTTAAAAACTTTCTCCCTTTTTTTGTTCCATAATATTCACTGGTTTTAGTGGTCCCCAAAGTGGCATGGGATAGTTTTATGTAGAATTAAATTTGGAAATAGAGTCAGAGGAATTTATGAAGGCTAAACCATTGGTTTATGTTACTTTTTAGTTTTAGGGACTATTCCCATCAGATTTCTTTGTGTGATTTTTGTGTACCCTCATAAAACTGGGAGCTAAATAAAGGGGAAAATAAGGCAACTTTGTTTCCCTCTTCTGCTCCAATGCTCACACCCATCTCATTTTTACTTTGCTGCAGAAATGTAATTTGCTTAACCTCCACCCCCACGCTCAGTGCAAGAACTAATTCTATCATCCCCTTATTTCTGCAGGGAGGAAATAAAGCAAATAAAGCGAATCACTTTTGGGTGAAACCAAAAAGCTCCCGTGGAGTGGCGTTTCAATTCCGAAACCCCTCACTCACAGATCTTTCTGCATGATGGAGACTGAAGGACAGAGAACCTCAACCACATTCTCCAACCCTGGGGAATGCTAAGCACCTATTCCCACAGTCTTCAAGATTTACTGCAGAACCAGCAGCAAGTGCAAACATTCACCCAAATTCCTCCCACCCCAACTCGACCCTCGGGAGAGAACAGGCTGTTGTTAATGTGTGCCTGTGGGGCCTAGAGATGTTTTCAAGGGAAACAGCTAGAACTCGCATTCCCATCTAGATTTCAGGGGCACTTCCACACCACTTACAAGAAATAATGGTATTTTTTTCCCCTGAATAGAAAAGAATGTTTGTGTAGAAAGTTTAAAAACACAAAAAAGAGATCTGAAAAAAGAAAATCTCAGAATCCTAAAATTTTTGGTGGTGAATCCTTCTAGGCTGCTTTTATGCATGTTTATGTTTATGGAATATACATGTAATGAAAAATAAAATGACTCTACATTTGCTAGATAAATTTTTTTTTTTTTAGTTTATATATTTATTTTGAGAGAGAATGAGAGAGAGAGGGAAAGCAGGGGAGAAGCAGAGAGAGCTGGAGACAGAGGATCCGAAGCAGGACAGAGGATCTCTGACAGCAATGAGCCCAATATAGGGCCTGAACCCACGAGCCAGAGATCATGACCTGAGCCGAAGTCAGACGCTGAACTGACTGAGCCACACAGGCGCCCCTAAATTGATTTTTTAAATTAACTATAGAACATGGATATGTTCCCTCTTTATTCAATACTATCTCATATCAGCATTTGAAATGGTGATTTGAAATGGTTACATGAAAGGAGTACTATGATTTATTTAACCAATTTAAATTAATCCCCATTGCTGGACATGAATCCCAATTTTCTGCTATTAAAATTAATTCTTCTGAGGCATTTTTGTATAAACCTCAGCAATATGTCCTTTGGCGTAAGTTAGGGGATGTTGAAATTCCAGGTCGCAGAACACGCCCATTTTAAAGGTTTTGGACATACAACTTTATTTATTTTAAAAAAAATTTTTTTACTGTTTGTTTATTTTTGAGAGAGAGAGAGTGGGGGAGGGGCAGAGAGCAAGGGAAACAGAATCCAAAGCAGGCTCCAGGCTCTGAGCTGTCGGCACAGAGCCTGATGCGGGGCTCAAACTCACAGACCATGAGATCATGACCTGAGCCAAAGTCGGATGTATAACCAACTGAGCCACCCAGGAACCCCACTGACATGCAGTTTAAACATCAATTTTCAGTCTTCCTAGTCTTGCCAACATTGCAAGTTATTTTAATAAAAATACTTTGCCAATTTGATAAAAGAAAAACGTGACTTCACTGTGTTTTTACTATGAATTTACATGATTATTAATGACATTGAAGGGCTTTTTTCACTGTGTTTATTAACCATTTATATTTTTATTTTTGTTTTGACTATTTATATGCTTTCTTTAGGGGTTTTTTTGTTGTTGTTGCAATACTTGTCTTTTTATTACTGATATAGAAGACCTTTTCAAATATTAAGGATAGTAACCCCCCCCCCTTTTTTTCTATTTTAGAGAGAGAGGGCACAAGAGGTGGGGAGAGGGGCAGAGGGAGAGGGGAGAGAGAGAGAGAGAGAGAGAGAGAGAGAGAGAGAGAGAGAATATCTTAACCAGGCTCCAAGCTCAGCCAGGAGCCTGATGCAGGGCTCAATCCCACAACCCTGGGATCATGACCTGAGCCAATATCAAGACTTGGATGCTCAATTAACTGAGTCACCCAGGTGCCCCAGTAACCCTTTGTTAACATATTGGCAAGTTTTCCCTGGCTTGCTGTTTGCCTTAATTGTATTTGTGATTTTTTTTTTTAATGTACAGAAGTGTTTTGTTTTCATGTTTTATGCAGTAGAAACTATATTAATCTTCCCTTTTGTTTTCTGACTTTGGTTGTATAGGCTTAAAAAGCTTTCTCTAAGTCCCACAGACTTTTGTCAATAAATCATAGCCATGTGCTACTGTCTTAATAGCTCTTCCATTATTGTGAAGGCCAGGACCAGCTCTTTTTCTTACTTCCCCCTTAAGTGTCCTGCGTTTAGTCGATTACAGTCCATTCACTAAAAACATGTTTTAGGGGCGCCTGGGTGGCTCAGTCGGTTGAGCGCCCGACTTCAGCTCAGGTCACGATCTCATGGTTCGTGAGTTCAAGCCCCGCGTCAGGCTCTGGGCTGATGGCTCAGAGCCTGGAGCCTGCTTCCGATTCTGTGTCTCCCTCTCTCTCTGCCCCTCCCCCATTCATGCTCTGTCTCTGTCTCAAAAATAAATAAACATTAAAAAAATTAAAAAAAAAATAATAAAAATAAAAACATGTTTTAACTGAGCACCCACTGCATTCCAAATGTAAATGAATCAGACACCTGTACGCAACTGCTTCTTTGTGAATTTTCCCAGCAAATAACTGAATAATTAGCACATGTGACGAGTACAGAGACCAGGGCAGGAAGGGAACTGGAGGAATTTTTAAAACTCCCTGACCCTTGAAAAAATTTTTTTTTAATTTTTTTTTTTTTTTTACGTTTATTTATTTTTGAGACAGAGAGAGACAGAGCATGAATGGGGGAGGGTCAGAGAGAGGGAGACACAGAATCTGAAACAGGCTCCAGGCTCTGAGCGGTCAGCACAGAGCCTGATGCGGGGCTCGAACTCACGGACTGCGACATCATGACCTGAGTCGAAGTCAGCCGCTTAACCGACTGAGCCACCCAGGCACACTGAAAATTTAAAGTTCAATACACTCTTGAGGGGATTAAAGAGGCAAGGCTTCAACTTTTTTTAAATTTTTTTTTAACACTTATTTATCATTGACAGATAGAGACACAGAGCGTGAGCAGGGAAGGGGTAGAGAGAGGGGAGACACAGAATCTGAAGTAGGCTCCAGGCTCTGAGCTGTCAGCACAGAGCCCAACACAGGGCTCGAACTCACAAACTGTGAGATCATGACCTGAGCTGAAGTCAATCACCTAACCAACTGAGCCACCCAGGCGCCCCTCAACTTTTTTTTTAATGTTTATTTATTTTTGAGAGAGAGAAAGTGGGAGAGAAGCAGAGAGAGAGAGGGAGACACAGAATCCGAAGCAGGCTCCAGGCTCTGAGCTGTCAGCACAGAGCCAAACACAGGGCTTGAACCCACAAGTGAGTGGTGAGATCATGACCTGAACCCAAGTCAGATGCTTAACTGACTGAGCCACCCAGGCACCCTTGGAGAGGCAAGATTTATAAGAGACAAGTGAGTAACTGCAGTACAAGGGAGAAAGTAGAAGTAGCCCGTGAGATGGGTAAAAACTCTCATTGCTCACATGATGGGGATCAGGGAGGGCTTGTAGAGAAAATGGCATCTGAGGTGAGCTTTACAGGTAGAAATGAAGGAGAGAACACTCTTCCTCCTGCCCTTAAAGAGAAGAAGAAACAGGCGCGGTTGACCCAATCTCTCCCTGTAGTACTATAAAAAAAGGCTTCCAACCCACAATGCCCAGAGGAGGGGCTCAGTGAAGAGAGTTGGCATGTCTTTATACTGCCTTTTGTATTTACAATTTGCTTCTGGTATTTGGGGGGGGGGGGGTGTAGAAAATTTTCTTTGTTACATAGTTAAATCTTTTCAAATGGTGTGGCAGACTGTACTTTCCAAAGATGGCTGCACTAATATATATCCCATCTCACATGCTCTTCTTAGAAGGTGACTGTAACAGGCTTCAATGAGAGGTGGAGTCTCTTTTCCCTGCCATTGAACCTGGGTGGATCTCCATAATTGCCTCAACCAGTAGAATGTGGCAGAAGTGCTGTGGCATGACATCCAAGGCTGAGGCCTAAAAAGCACTCCTGGCTGGCTCTCCTTCTCTTTTTTGGGACACTTGCACTCTGAACACAGACACCATATTGTGAGAAAGTCCAGGCCACACAAAGGCCACACAGATTCCTGGTCAATAGCACCAACCAGATTCCTGGTCAACAGCCAGACAAGTGAACAAGGAAGAGTTGGAGCTTATGATGTCATTTACATCTGAGATGATTATTGTGGCTTCTGGAGACTTGACTGGGGGGAAAGGGACAACAGATCAGGTGTGGACGTAGGAAGAACAATAGGTTAAAGGCTTTAGCCATAACCCAGGACAGAGATGAAGTGGTTTGGGTTAGGGTTATAGCAGTGAAATAGTTAAGAAGTAGTCCTATTTGGGAAATGCTTTGAATGTAGAGCTTATGGGATTTGCTGATGGACTGGATGGGAGTTGGAAGGGAAAGAGAGGAGTCACTGATAATATCTAGATTGTTAGCCTGAGAAGTTAGGTATTGGGTCAGTGATGGTGTGTCATTTATTGAGATGAAAACACCTAAGGAAAGAGTAGCTTTTCAAGGCAAGATAAGTCATTAATTTGATCCTGGGAATGTTCTATGAGAAGCCTGTTAGATATCCAAGTGGAAAAGTGAAATAAATAGTGGGAAATGTGAGTCTAGAGCCTTGAGAGGCCTTAGCTGGAGATACAAACATGGGAGTCATGGCATATAGATGGTGTTCCAGATACAATAGCTGTGTAATAAATGACCCCAAAACTTAGCTTAAAACAGCTATTTCATTTGCCCACCAATCTATGGGTTAAGAATTTAGGGCAGGGCTGGGGTGCCTGGGTGGCTCAGCCAGTTAAGTGACTGACCATCAGTTTCAGCTCAGGTCGTGATCTCACAGTTCATGAGATCAAGTCCCACATAGGGGTCCATGCTGACTGCACAGAGCCTACTTGGGATTTGCTCTCTCTCTCTCTCTCTCTCTCTCTCTCTCTCTCTCTCTCTTTCTGCCTCTCCCTCCTCTCAAAATAAATAAAGAAACTTAAACAAAATTTTAGGCAGGGCACAACAGGAATGTTTAGTCTCTATGCCACAATGAGGTCTCAGCTTGGAAGACTTTAAGGCTGGAGGCAACACGTAAGGTGGGTTTGGAATCACATGGAAGCATCTTTATTCACAAATCTGCCAATTCAGGCTGGCTAGTTACTGGGACCTGAGCAGAGGTGGTCAACTGGACTACTCATAGTGGCTTCTCTATGTGGTTTGGGCTTCCTTACAGCATGGAAGCCTTGGGATGGCTGGACTATGTACATGGCAGCTCAGGGCTCCATAAGTGAGTGTACCAATGAACAAGGCAGAAGCTGCATCACCTTACCTAACTTAGCCTTGAAAGCTATGCAGCACCCTTTCCACTCCATTCTAAGGGCTACAAGACAGTCAGTCACAGCCTGTCTAGATTCAAAGTAGGTGGCGAGGTGAGTAGATATAGATCCTTTCTCTTGATGGAGGAATGTGAAGATTACATTATAGAAGAGCATGTAGGATGGAAATGTTTTTGTGGACAATCCTGGGAAATACAACTTACTACAGATGGTAATTGTTTAGGGCTTTGCAATTTGATGAGATCACTTAAGAAGCAAATGTAGACCAAAGAGGTCCGGGACTGAGCCCTGGGCACCCAACATTTAGAGAATGGGAGGAAGAGGAGCCAGTGGGTAGAAGGAAGCTTAGAGCAAAAGTCATTTTTTGCAGCAACTGCTCCTCCTTCCTTATGAAATTCCTTAGGAAGTGGGGTCAGGGCAGGTTCTTGCATTGGCCAGCAGTTTCTACATGGGGCCACAAACAGCCCTTCCCAGTGGGCACTACCTAGGGGCTCAGCTGAGCTCAACTCCTCAGCCCCACCAAGGTGATCAGTCAGTACCGCTGGTTCCTGCAAGTTCTCAGTCTTCCAAAACACACGCAAGGAGGGGAGGGTAGTGTCCATAGACCCTTCCTGTGGAGATGCGGTTGCCCAAGTCCAGAGAAACCCTTCTTTTAGAAAACCATTTTTGACCCTTCTTCAAGAGCTAAAGAAGCCTCCATTTCGCTCAACTTCAAAGAAAACTTAACATCCAAACAGTAGCATCTGGATTTAGATTTAACTTGACTTCAGTTTCCTTTAAAAGTATTTGGCAAATGTTGTCTCAAGTCTTGGAGAATTTCCTCAACCAAGAGAGTCCAAAGGTAATGATGCTTTCACCTCCAGGAAACTCAACCGCCAGAAGTTCCCTAAATGGCAGGTCCCAGGGAACAAGACAAAATAATTAAGTCCCTCTTCTCAAAGACCCTGCTATAATAGTTAAAATAAACAGTCTGTGTGTTAGAGTTGGAAGTTCTGTTATTATATAGCTGTCTTGCTGAAATGGATTCAAACCTCTACAGAGTTATAAAGAATGAGGCGCGTGCTGCTCCTTTAATGTTGTTCTTGCTCATGCAAATGACGCCCTATTACACCCAGCAATGCTTAACTACTAGGTTAAAAACAACCACATAGCAATTTGGACCACTCCAGGGGGTGGAGTAGGTACCCTCACTGCTTTGTGGTTTTATGCAATTCGTATACTGTATACAAGAAGACTTGACCTGGGGCAGGCAGTAAGAAATGTGTAATTAGAAACACTTCCCAAGGAAATTACGATGACAAGTCAAGGCTTGAGGATTTCCGCAGGAGCCTGGAGCCGCAGATATTCATTATAGGTACTTGGAAGGCACAGCCGCCAGGCTGAAAACCGTGTCTAATTGCTGTGCGGCTGGATGCAGGCACCGAGGACCGCCCAGAGCCGCCCAGAGCCAGAAGTGGTGTCTATGGCAACACAACGCTCCATTTTTAAACTTTTCACTGCATAAAAAGAAATTGCTTACATTTTCCTTATTCTCTTTTTCTTCCTACCAATTTCAGAGTTTGTACCAGCGGTGAATCCCCTCTAGGTCTAGCATTTCCTGGTAACTAATGACTTTCTGGGTGAAACGCTTTTGGCTTTACCTCCAACCAGCCATTAATTACTGCCCCAGGAAGCATTTTCCAATCAAATTATTGTTTAACCAAAAATAAAAGAAAATGGACTTTTACTGCTGTCAACAACAATGATCAACTCTCCCTCTGAGTCTAAATGGGAATTGTGGCAGTTTTAAATTTAGGAAGTGTCCCTCTGGGGGCCAGTTAAGAAAGCCTTTCTCTAGATACAGCAAAGTTGCTCTGGGTGCCCTTGAGGACCTTTGGCTGTGGCCCCAGAGGATGCTGACCCACAGGCAGGAAGGCTCAGGAAATTTACACATGCACACCACCCCACCACCCCTGCTCCTGGGTCCCCAGTCATTCTTTGTCAGTGTCCTTCTAACCTTGCTGTTAAGGCAAATGCCCTAAATGCTTCTATGGGAGTGTCTGAGGGGGAGGATTGCTTCCATGAGCAGCGGATATGTAAAATCTGCACGCAGAGGGCATCTGGATGGCTCAGTCAGTTAAGTGTCTGACTCTTGATTTCGGTTCAGCTCAGGATGTCATGATTTGTGAGTTCAAGCCCCACATCGCACTCTGTGCTGATAGTGCAGAGACTGCTTGGGGTTCTCTCTCTCCTCCCTCTGTCTCTGCCTCTCTCCCACTGGCTCTCTCTGTCTCTCTCAAAATAAATAAACTTAAAAAAAATCTGCACGCATGATAATAATCACACCTCTTGAGTACCGACAACATGCCAGGCAGGTGCTGTGCCCCATGGTTTACACACACCATCTGGAGTGAGCTCCATCAGGCCCCAAAGGGAGAGTACAGTCATTATTCCTGTTTCACAGATAGGGAAACTGAGATTTAGAGAGGGTAACTTGGCCAAGATCCACCATATCCTCCTGAGTAGCAGAGCCAGAACTTGATTCCCAGTCTTTCCATCATAGCCTTAGCTTTTTACTTGTTTTCTTAATTTTGTTATCTATGTTTCCTCTAATTTATTATTATCTACATTATATGTGTGGCAAAATACACATCGCATAAAATTTACCATCTTAAGATTTTTATTTAAAATTTTTGTTTAATGTTTACTTATTTTTGAGAGAGACAGTGCAAGTGGGAGAGGGGCAGAGAGAGAGGGAGACAGAGGATCCGAAGTGGGCTCTCTGCTGTCAGCATGGAGCCTGATGCGGGGCTCAAACCCATGAACCTTGAGATCATGCCCTGAGACAAAGTCAGTTGCTTAACCGACTGAGCCACCCAGGGCCACCCATCTTAAGCATTTTAAAGTGTGCATGAAGTACACTCGGTGGCATGAAGTACATTCGCTTTGTTGTGTGGCCATCACCGCCGTCCATCTCCTGAGCTCTTTTCCATCATGCAGAGCTGAAACCTCTGTCCCCATGAAACAACAGCTCCCCATTCCCTCTTCCCCCACATCAGCCCCTGGCAACCACCATTCCAATTTCTGTCTCTCTGAATTTCACTACTCTAGGTAGTGGGTTTTTGTGGTATTTTCTAAACTACTTCTTTCGCTTAGCATACTGTCCTTAAGGTCCATCCACATTGTAGCGTGCATCAGAATTTCCTTTTCTAAGGCTGAATAATATTCCATTATCTATATACAACATGTTTGTTTGCCATTCACCCAAGGGGGGACCCCTAGGTTGCTTCTTTTGGCTATTGTGGCTGTTGTGAATAATGCTGCTGTGGTTAACTCTTAACCACTAAGACACATTGAGACTTTGAGTGACTCTTAAAGGGGGGCACACGACCCACGGACTGCCTGACACCACTAACCTGCAGACCAGCCAAGTACCATGCAGTCGGCCCATCAGCCCATTCCAGAAGGTGCCACCTTGCTGGCAGGGGAAAAAGGTGGCTGAGGCCAGAACGTCCTCTGGGTTAGCCAACTGGAGCTCCACAGGGCCACGCTGGCACACCCGATGAGGAACTTCGGTGTTCACTTCCAGTCTCTATCCCTGAGACTTACATTCTGGGGAAGACAAGGGCTTTCCAATCCTAACTTCTCAGTCCAGACTTGACTGCAGGATTCTCCAACTGGACCAGAGCCTGTTCTGGGACACCACGGGCTCATCTGCCAGCCCCTTGCTGGCTTCTTCCACCTGGTGGCTCCCAGCGGGGTTGAGTGGTGGGCAGTGTTCCCCTCCCAGGGGGCACTGCCACAGGGGCTTTGTGGGAATGTGAGGGGCATTCCTGGTGGTCATATGGTCTGGTTTGGGTGCACTACTGATATTTAATCTGTGGGGCCAGGGACACAAGCCTCCCTGCCATGTGTGAGGCAGTGGCCCACAACAAAGAACTGTTTTGCATCCTGAATCACTTTCAAACGTCTCATTAAAATGTATCTTGTAAGTGAAAACCTCATTATAATTATCTGAGCCTAAAACCTAATTATGTTTTACAAATGAACACACAGACATTTTGCCTGGTTTTTACATGCACCAGATTTTCCAGGAATGCAACTATTGAGTACATTGAGGGAGACTGTGTTTATGATACTTGGAACTTTACTTAGAGTTGTTCACCATTTTGTAAAATCATGGCAATGCCATTCCTAGTATTTGAGTAAAAAAAAAGCATATACAACCTTATCAGTTACATTAAAAATTTTTTTTTAACATTTATTTATTTTTGAGAGACAGAGGCAGAGCATGAGTGGGGAGGCGCGCGCGCGCACACACACACACACACACACACACACACACACACACAGAATCTGAAACAGGCTCCAGGCTCCAAACTGTCAGCACAGAGCCCGATGCGAGGCTGGAACCCATGGACGAGGAGATCATGACCCGAGCTAAAGTTGGAAGCTTAACCAACTGAGCCACCCAGGCACCCCTGTTGGGTTTTGTTTGTTTGCTTGTTTGTTTGTTTGTTTGTTTGTTTTAAGAGACACAGGGAGAGAGAGAGAGAAGAGAGAGAATCCTAAGCAGAGTCCGCACTATCAGCACAGAGCCCGACGCGGGGGTCACACTCACAAACCATGAGATCATGACCTGAGCCCAAATCAAGAGTCAGACGCTTAACCGACTGAGCCACCCAGGCGCCCCTATCACATACAATTGAATTGCCACATTCAGGAGAGTCCACCTTTAGGGGCAAGCATCCAACTCAGTTTTTAGGTCTTCCAGTGTAGTCCTGCTCTAGCATTTACATATTGAAATATACATTGTGTTATTAACGTTTTCTAGTCTTTTATTTCTTCTTTATTTTACATTCAAGGCCATTACATCACTTTTACTTTTAAACATTATATGAGTCGGTCGATTATATTAGACCACAACTCTTTGTCCAAAACTCCTGGGGCCAGATATGTTTCAGAATTTTCCAGATTTTAGAAAAGTAGTGTGGTGCACATATGATGTATTATATAACCCCTCAGTGAGGTCTGGAACGGCATCCTCTAATCAAGCACACTAATATTTCTCCAGCAAAACATATAAATAGACATTTAGCATGGGATGAATAAAGTCTATACGAAGCTTCAGATGAGCTGAGGGCAGGTTTTGCTGACAAAATTAAAAAAAAAAACTGCTTTGGATTTTCAACACTTTTTGCATTCTGGATAAGAGATTACAGGCTTCTATTACAAGTGGCTCTCACTCTGGCCATAAGGAAGGGGAATCATGAGGCGGAGGTGCTGATAAGGCAGCTCTGATAGGCTGAGACCACAGCTCCACCCACCACTCAAAGTCCGTTTCCTGGGGTTGGGGGTCTCCACCTTACCCCTGAGCTTCTCCCCTTCCCAAACCTCCTCTACGTTCAAGTGAATGTGGCCTGATTATTTTCTTTCCTGTCTGTCAGTTCCCGGACCTTTGTAAAATAACTTTGTCAGGTAACCGCCACCCCAGGTGATGCCCGAGGTGCCTGGCCACATCTGATTACTGCTCCCAGCGGGGCAGGTGGGAGTCCTGTGTGTTCAGCTCTGCTGGCCTTCCCAGCTAGCCTCCCCCACTTCCACTGTCATCCCAAAGGTAAGCTGTCCTCCGTGCCCGAAATGCCTGCTTTATCCCCCTTGCCTGCTGGGTGAGGATTCCTTTTTAAGCCGATTCATGGGACTTCCCCAAAGCCTCCCAAGGGCATCTGTCCCTCCCTCAGGTGAGATCCTGTAACTCTTGGTACGTTCATTCATTACATCAACAGTGTCGACTATGTGCCAGGCACTGGGCTGGGCTGAAGAATGTGGGCCCTGTAGAACCTTAGATTTCACAGGATAACGTGTCCCAGGGCCCTGCTTAGGGCGTAAGACATTCATCGGCCTTCTGTTCTTGCCAAGGGAGCGGAGGTCCCGTTCGGTGCTGCCCCAGCAGGAGCAGTTCCGTTCCCACAGAGATAGGAACTCACACTTGTGGCACAGCTACTTTTGTGCCAGACGCTCCACAAAGTTCTCTTCTCTTCAGAAAGGGGACGCTTGCTGGTGTGTGCCCAGGGGACAGAGTCCCAGGGTAAATGTGCTGTCTTTCTAGAATGCTAATTTCACTCAAAGATTTGAGAGGGAAAGTTAATTAGTGTAAGGTAAGTAATTTAAGACATTTTTACATTAAATCAGTCGTGGAGAGATTATGGAGCAGGATACTAAATTAACACATTTTTTCCCCTCAATGTATTATTTGAAGAGGTAATACATGCATGAAACACAATCTGAAAAGTATAAAAAAGAGTTTAGAATGAAAATGTAGCCCTCTGTTCTCCAACCACCTGGCTTTATTCCCAGGAGGCAACCAGTATTCCCAGATTCCTGGGAATCCTCCAAGAGATAATCTAAACATAGTACAAGTAAATACCTATGTATATGGTTGTTTTTTTGTTTTGTTTTGTTTTGTAAAAAATGATAGCATAAAATACACACTGCTCTGCAGTGTGCTTTTTTTCAGATAACAGTACATCTTGGAGAGCTTCTCGTAACATGTTCATCAAGAATTATGTCATTATTGTAACAGCTGCACAATATCTCATTGTACGGATGTGCCAGAATTTGTAAACCAGCCCTATGATGGTTATTTCCAATATTTTCCTATTATAAACAACACCACAACAAATATGACCGTGAATATTCTTCATTTGTACCTGTGTTAGTGTATCTGTAGGAAGAATTCCTAGACGTGGATCACAGGGTATGCTGTAGGGTCCAGTAGCCCTCGGAAGAGCTCTTCCTGGGGCGCGTGAGTGGCTCAGTCAGTTAAGCGTCTGACTTTGGCTCAGGTCATGATCTCATGGTCCACGAGCCTGAGCTCCGTGTTGGTCTTTGTGCTGACAGCTCAGAGCCTGGAGCCTGCTTCAGATTCTGTGTCTCCTTTTTTCTACTCCTCCCCCCGCTCACACCTCTGTCTGTCTCTCTTTCTCTCTCTCTCTCAATCAAAAGTAAATAAACAGGGGCGCCTGGGTGGCGCAGTCGGTTAAGCGTCCGACTTCAGCCAGGTCACGATCTCGCGGTCTGTGAGTTCGAGCCCCGCGTCAGGCTCTGGGCTGATGGCTCGGAGCCTGGAGCCTGTTTCCGATTCTGTGTCTCCTTCTCTCTCTGCCCCTCCCCCGTTCATGCTCTGTCTCTCTCTGTCCCAAAAATAAATAAAAAACGTTGAAAAAAAAAATTTAAATAAAAAAAAAAGTAAATAAACATTAAAAGAAAAAGAAGAGTCTTCCAATCTACACTATATCAGAGCATCTGTTTCCTCCTCCCTTAGCCAATACAATAGACAATGATGTGTTCTCAAGCTTTCTGACCTTGGCCAATCTGATATGTAAAAACATGTATCTTGGTAGAATTTTTTTTTAAGTTTATTTATTTTAAGAGAGCGAGACAGAGAAAGCACTTGAGTGTGCTTGCTAGTCTGAACAGGGTAGGGGCAGAGAGAGAGGGAAAGAGAGGATCCCAAGCAGGGTATGTGCTCTCAGTGTAGAGCCCACCAAGAGGCTCAATCTCATGAACCACGAGATCGTGACTTGAATAGAACCAAGAGTCAGACGCCTAACCGACTGAGCCACCCAGACACCCCTCTCGTTAGAATTTTTACTTGCTTTTCTAAAATTATGGAGACGTTTGAGTATCTATCTTTTTAAGTAATCTCTGTGCCCAATGTGACACTCGAACTCACAACCCTGAGATCAAGAGTTGCATACTCCACCATCCGAGCCAGCCAGGCACTCCTCTTTTTTTTTCTTAATAGTTGAGACTCATTTGTATTTCTCTTTTTAAAAAGATTTTATTTCAGGGTCACCTGGGTGGCTTGATCAGTTAAATGTCTGACTTGATCTCGCTGTTTGTGAGTTTGAGCCCTGCATCGGGCTCTGTGCTGACAGCTCAGAGCCTGGAGCCTGCTTCAGAATCTGTGTCTCCCTCTCTCTCTGCTCCTCCCCTGCTCTCCCTCTCTCTCTCTCTCTCTCTCAAAAATAAACACAAAAAAATTTAATGAAAGATTTTATTTCATTTATTTCATTTTTTTTTAGTTTTTTAGTAATCTTTACACCCAGTGTGGGACTCAAACTCATGATCCTGAGATTAAGAGTTACACATTCCACCGAAAGAACCAACCAGGTACCCCAAGACCCATTTGTATTTCTTATTCTGGGAACTGTTTTTGTTGTTGTTGTTGTTGTTTCATATCATTTGCCCATTTTTCCATTGGATTGTTGGCTTTTTTCTTATCAATATTTAGGAAAGGTAACTTGTGATTTGAATAACAAATATTTCCCTCCAGTATGTCTGTCTTTTGACTTAGTTTGTCTTTTGGTCCCCTCTTCCCATATAGTCAGTTATAATTTTATTTTTTGGTAGAATTTACCTTTGCATTTACAGCTTCTTGTTGTTGTTTTTAATGTTTATTTATTTTTGAAGGAGAGAGAGAGAGACAGAGCATGAGTGGGGGAGGGGCAGAGAGAGAGGGAGACACAGAATCCGAAGCAGGCTCCAGGCTCTTAGCTGTCAGAACAGAGCCTGATGCAGGGCTTGAACCCATGAACTGTGAGATCATGACCTGAGCCGAAGTTGGACCCTTATCCAACTGAGTCACCCAGGCGCCCATATAACTTCTGGGTTTTATTCCATTCTTAAAGAGGCTTCTCCCCTAACTGAGGTGATTAAAAAAAAACTCTCTCATTAATTCATGCCGCCAAAAATGTACTGAGGTCTGACTCTGCTGAGCACTGCTCTAGGTACTAGAGTCACAATGCTCAACTAAACAAACCGTCAGTACATGTTCTGAGTTCTTTTGCTAAGGCGTTTAGTACTTTCTCTAAGTACTTTCATGGTTTCACATTTGCAATGAAATCTTTCTTCTGTTGGGAATTCAATTTGGTATAAACTGTGAGGGGTCTTTTTTTTCCTTCCCAACTAGCAACCGTGTTGTCTCAACATCATTGCCTAAATAATTTCTTTCCTTTACTGATTCGAGATGTCAGTTCTATCATATGCTAAATTACCATAGCTCATGCATTTTTAAACCAAAAAGAGGACCTCAAAGAAATGTCCTGCTTCAAGTTTCACCAACGGGCCCCTCTTTTTTTATTTTTCTTAATGTTTGAGACTCATTTAGGAGCTCTCTCTTCTGTCTGTAGGAGCACTTGGTGGGAAGTTTGAGTATCACTGACATTTTTTAAAGTCTTCTTTGATATTCAAATAAGAACCTCCAAGATAGATAGTGTATCTCCATTTTCCAAGCAAGAAAATTAAGCCTAGAGAAATTAAGAAAGTGCCCCAATAGGCTAGACCCCTACTGTTTTATCTTCCCCTTGCTTCCCTTCTGGGAATTGGCTGCCCCCCCCCCACCCCCCCCCTCCACCGTCCATCGCCTCCAACAGCCGACACCTGTCGGCCAAGCTCAGGGGGCCAGGGCCTGCTCCCACAAGCTTTGCCGATCAGTCTTTCTTCATATGCTTGAAATGGAAACCTAGAGGGGCCAGGCTCTGTGAGTTATACAGGGGGGTATCTACGAGAGGCCGCATTTCTTGCCCATGGAGAGAAGCAGAGGACCCTAATCTGTAGAAGGAGATGGAGTCTGAATCAGGCTCCCAAGAAGGTTGGGCAAGAAAGGGCAAGTGCCCAAGCATTCATGCCCACGGTTCTCTGTGCACCTGGCTGGCCTTTAGCTGCTTCCCTGTTGTGTTCCTCCAGACTCTTCCCAAGATTTTTAGAATACATTCTCCTTAAGCTGCTTTGACAAGGGATCCCAGGAAATGGCTGAACCTGGTCTGATCCCAGAAGGGTTTCTTTCTCAAGCATCAACCGGAGCACATCCCAAACAGGGGCCAGAATGCTGTTTCGGCTTCGAGTTGTGTCTCAGAGGACAAATGGAGTGTGTGATTATGGCCAGCGCAGGGGCTCCAGCGGCCAGCGTTCTCAGCCAGGCACCCTGTGAGCCCATCTGTAACCACGTTGAAGACTGTGCCAGTGCAAACCTAAAGCCTACTTCTTTTTCAGTGTGATAAAGACCAATAAAGTTGTGATTTAGAAAAATATCTTCTTAGCTTTTCCATTAGGCCACTGTGTGGTGTAGGACAGGAACTCATGCCGAAATTTAGCCAGCATTTTACGCTCTCATGTATTCTCTTCTCCCTAGAGTAGTCTTGGTTCTTTCAGGAATTACAGCTGCCCCCCCCTCCCCCACCCGGCCGTTGGAAATCTGGAAGCCAGTTTCTCCGTAATGTCTCTTGCATTTGACCCTTCTTTTCCATTCCCTCTGCCAATTCCAAGTTTTACTGCCTGTTGTAACAGTCCTAACGTTATTGCCACTGTGCCTTTGCATGACCCCAAATGTCCCATCTCACTTGTATACTGCAGTCCAAGTTCAAATATCACCTTCTCTGCGGGGCCTCTTTGACCCCTGGGATTCTTCTGTCCCCTGCTGACGCAGGCCTCCACCCTAAGATGTTACAGAAGGAACTATCCAGGGATCAGCTGTGTGACCAGAGGCACGTCACCATGCTTAACTTTTTTGAGCCTATTTCTTCATCCAACAGACGGGATAAATAGCAGGGGTGTGGTGAGAATTTGATAAGCTAGTATGTAGAAATGACCATTTCAGGGCTTGCACATAAAAGGGAACCCACCTTTGTTCCCTTTGCTCTGCTTCCCAATTTTTTCAGCAGGTTGTCAACTCTTTGAGGCCTCTGCTCTTACCTTACTCCGAGTACCTAGCAGAGAGCAGGACATAGAGCAGGAGCCCAATGCATGCTGAATGGACAAACATATAAATGGAAGAATGAATAGAAAACCCTCTCCGTTCCTTCACACTCTCTGTTCAACCCCATATGCACATTTGCCAAATTAATCCTCCATCAGTTTGGCTTTCAACATACAATGTTACTTCTTGTTTAAAAATCCTCTATGGTTCTCTACTACCTATGGATTAAAATTCCTTATTTCATGTATTTATTTATTTAAAGATTTTATTTTTTATTTTTATTACTTTTTGAGGGGGAGGGGAGAGGAAGAGAGAGAATCTCAAGCGGGCTCCACACCCAGCACGGAGTCCAACGAGGGGCTCAATCTCATGACCCTGGGATCACCACTGAGCCAAAATCAAGAGTCAGATGCTCAACCAACTGAGCCACCCAGATGCCCCTAAGATTTTATTCATAAGTAACCTCTACACCCAACATGGGGTTCAAATTCACAACCCCAAAGTCAAGAGTCACATGCTCTACACACCGAACCAGCCAGGCGCCTTCGGATTTCTTATTTCAGATGTGGGGGTTCTCATGACCTGGCCTGGTATACTGGTTTCAACCTCATATCCCATTTTTCACCACCACAGCTCTTTTAAAGTAGCTGTTCTGGCAGGTCCACTCATTGCCAGCCGCTTCCAAAAAGCCCTTTCCTCTCTGATCCTTCATTCACACTTGGTCCCCTCACCAAAAGGCATTTCCTTCTCTCTGACTAACCACGTCCTACCCTAGCTTTAGAGAAAGCTAGATGTCACCAAATATCCCTAAAGAAACTGAAAAAAGTCCCCAATAATTCCACCATTTGTTTGGGTACATTTTATTCCAGAACTTAGTTCCATGCACTGAAAAATATTTTTTTTTGTTAATTGAGAATAAGCAGTTCCTATAATGACCACATGCTTATTTATACTTAGATAAGCAAAAAGAAGCAAATAAAAATCATCATAATCCTGGTAGCCAGTGATTTAACTTCTGGTCACAATGTAGCCTTTAGACACGTCTTAGTATTTAAAACAACAATCCCATTCATTGAGGTTCAATTGAGATATTGTGATCTATCTGGTTTCTATTCTGCTTTATTTGGTTAGCATTGTTTCAAAAAAATTTTTTCATGTCATTAAGAAAGCTTAGTAAAGATAATTTTTTCAAAAATAGAAGCACAATATCCCATTGTTTGAGTAAACCATAATTTACTTAGTATTTCCAATGTTCACATTGAGGGTTTCTTTTTTCAAGTTTTCTTCACTTAAAATAATGCTGCAATGAATATTTTTGTGCATAAATCTTTGACCTTGTTTCTCAATAGCTTCTTAGGATTATTACAATAACTACATTTCTGGGACGCCTGGCTGGCTTAGTCAGTAGGGCATGCAACTCTTCATCTCAGGGTCTTGAGCTAAAGCCCCATGTTGGGCGTGGAGCCTACTTAAAAAAATATATATATATGGGTGCCTGGGTAGCTTAGTCAGTTAAGCATCCAACTCTTGATCTCGGCTTAGGTCATGATCTCACAGTTTGTGAGTTCCAGCCCTGCATCAGGCTCTGTGCTGACAGCGTGGATCCTGCTTGGGATTCTCTGTCTCCCTCTCTCTCTGCCTCTCTCTCTGTCAAATAAATAATTTAAAAAAATAAAAAACAACAGCTACATTTCTGGAGTTTCCTATGTACCAAGCATTTACTGCATTGTTAGTATATTGAATATTGTAGATATTCCCATTTCACAGATGACAATGTTGAAGCACAAATCAATTACATGCTCTCTATGCTCAAAGCCATGACAGTAGGGCGAAAATTTAACCTAGGCAGTATGACTCCAAAGATCATGCTTTCAATCATGAACTTTTTAAAACTCTTCATACATATTGTTGCCAGACTTTTCAGAAAGGTTGTTCCAATTGATGCGACCAGCAGTATGGGTACCCATCACTCTCAATCATCCCTCTTCCAAGTGATTGCCAGGTATTTGCATCGTGTGCATCATGTGCTGTTGCTTCATGATGTTTGCCCATTTAACAGTCAAGGTTACTGTGCCAGTTCGTCCAGCTGAACTTCCCAGTGGCAGGCAAAATGACGCCCTGTCCCCCAGAATCTGGCCACATCCATCCCACTCTGATGTGACAATGGCCTGAACAAATGCGAACACTAAAAAATAATGCTTTTATGCCTGGAGATGTAGAGCCCTATAGGCCCACCTGTTTGTTCGGAGTGGACAGGAGCCTTCCTCTGGAGGCCCGTGCATGCAGACCATATGTCAGTTGCATGTTCTGCCCCTGTGATTGCATGAGAAGTGCTTTCTTCTTTGTCCATGGGCTGGCTATACATGCATACTAGTATAATAAAAAATTTATTCTTTTCAGACAATAAAGCTAAGTGTTTGCTATGATTTAAGTATAAAGGTAATACTACAAAGAAAATTCAGTGTGTTTCTTTGAAATGCTAATACTATAAAAACTCCACAGTTGGATGATGGGTGGCATTATGGGCAAGAACAATACCCTTTTGGAAGACTGAGGACATCTCACGGAAGCATCTGAAATGTATTTTCCTAACACAGTCCGATGCCAGGTTTCTACCATGTCCTCCTCTGCCCACTAGCTCAACAGTGTGCTTCTCTGGGGTTCCTTGTATCATGACAACAGCCAGCACTCAACAATCACCCACTATGGGCTGGACACCTGGGAAGTGTTTTACACACGCTCTGATTCCAATCTGCACAATAACCATGCAAGGCAGACAGGATGTGCTTCAGCCTTGAGACGGAGAAGTTGAGGCTCAGGCGTCACAGAGTTAGTGAGAGAGTTGGGATCTGCAAACTCAAGCCTAAGTCCTTCCCATGGTGGGCTGGCGGGATAGGCCACTTCACCCTAGACGGTTATCCCTTCTTGTTCACAGTTTGCTGGGCTGTATCCAGTGGAGATTTCTGATGGATCAGAGGAATTTGAAGAGAAAATGCATTTGCACTCTTGTCTTTGGATATCTACTCTAAACATATAGTGGAGATGAGGAAGAGTTACTGAAACACATCTCCCCAGATTAACGAGGTATTTGAATCCATTCTTGGCTTGAACTATTGTCCTTAACAAATTAGTAACACAGGCTTACCTGACTGTCCTTACATCCATGGACATGCCCCATCACCTATTTTTCTCAACTTCTCATGCAAATTGTAAGAGCCTGGAGGCCCTACATCATCTTAGGCAGGGACTGCAGTAAAATATTCTCCTTCTTTCTTCCACATAGTGCGAGGGGTCTGGAAGCAAAATGGTCTTATGTGGACCTAGGCCTAGGTGTGGACAATGTCAGGGGCTGCCGGTACCAAGCACTGAGGGAAGAGCAGGACCTCAGGCAGGACAAGGAGACTTGGAAGTTGGCCCTATGTCAAGAAGTGGCAGGAACACAGTCTCCCCTGGGCATCTCTTGCATAGGGAGAGGAGGAAGTCTTAGGTGGGTGGTGGTAGGGGCAAAGGTTGAAACAGCCTCAGTTCCAGGAGGTTTGCTGGGGGTTAGTTGAACCTTGTGCATACAGCCCTTTCTTTTAAGTACTCTGATGTATTTTTGGTGACAATATGGATGTGGCTTTCTCTGCCATTAGCTTGAGGGCTCCAGGACAGGATTGTAGCCTGTTCTCCTTGGCACTCACAGAACCTAACCCAGAACCTAGCAGGGGATTGCCATTTAGGAAATACTGGAAGGAGGACTATGAGCAAGTCACAATTTGTAAGCTGCTATCTATGGCTCTATGTTACTCACGGACTTCAATTCTTCATTAAATATCCCTGAGCTTCTAGTCAAGTCTCTCTCTCTCCCTCTTTTACGTATGCTTCACGCCCAGCACAGAGCCCCACGTGGGGCTTGAACACCCTGATATCAAGACCCGAGCTGAGCTCAAGAGTCAGACACCCAACTGACTGAACCACCCAGGTGCCCCTAGTCAAGTCTTATTTAAGTGTTGCATCTGGTCTCAGATGTCTTGGAGAAATTAAGGAAGGAAATTAAAGTATCTATGTCAAATTGTCAAGAGGAAAACAATGATACCCCCATCTCCCTGCCTTTCTCTTTGGCCAACAGAAATGATCAGAAGTCCCCATGGGGAAGGTAAATTTCAGGGAGAAGAGCTGGGGCGCTGAGAACGACCTCTTGGGCATTCTCCATTTCTAGTCTTGGTGGTCTAACTTTGATTTGATGGAGGCCAGCAGCAGGTTTCTCACTGGCACCATGCCTGTATTTTAGATCTACTAGTCTGGGTGGGAGTTCTAGCAGTGGGCAGCAGCAGCACTTTTATGGAACATGCAATAAAATAATCTGATCTGAACTGAAGCCCGCATCTGATGTTTCTCATGGTCCTGCAGGCCTGGCAGGATTAGTGAAAACTGCAAAAACCTAGAGGCTAAAATATCCCAGCCTTTGTTGTGTGTACCTTCTATATTTTGCATTTTTCTAATAATAGCTACCTACTTAAGATACTCTGTTAGTTGCATAATTTATATTATCACTAATCCTCACAGCTCTGCAAGGTAAAATATTACTAAACCTACCTTTACAGATGAAGCAACCAATGCAAAAGGTTTGTAATTTTCCTAAGCTGGAGCCCCCAGAGATCACACATTTGTAAGAACCTAAGCTGGCATCAGACCCCCTTGTTATTTCCACAGCGTCAGATGGTTTTTGTTACGAGTGATATCCACTGTCATCTCTAAGCTAATTTTCAGACTTCTTGTCTGCAAAATTATTTTTAAAAATATTTTTCTAATGTTTATTTAAAAAAAAAATTTTAAACATTTATTCATTTTTTAAGAGACAGAGCACAAGCAGGGGAGGGGCAGAGAGAGGGGGAGACACAGAACCCGAAGCAGGCTCCAGGCTCTGGAGCTGCGATGCGGGGCTCGAATCCTTGAAACGCGAGATCATGACCTGAGCCAAAGTCAGACGCTTAACCCACTGAGCCACCCAGGCACCCCAATGTTTATTTCCTTTTGAGAGAGAGACAGAGCGTGACCAGGGGAGGAGCAGAGAGGGAGGGAGACAGACTCTGAAGCAGGCTCCAGGCTCTGAGCTGTCAGCACAGGGCCCCACGTGGGGCTCGAACCTATGAACCGTGAGATCATGACCTGAGCCCAAGTTGGTTGCTTGACCACCTGAGCCACCCAGGTGCCCTCTGTGAAAATTATTTTTTTTAAGGGTTAGTGATTACCTGTAGGTTCTTTTTCTTTCCTTCAAAAATTGACTCTTGTGTGTGTCAATCAAAACTGTTGGGTGCATACAAAAAAAAAAAGTTTTTAGAATGGGCACTGTAAAGGGGCAATATTAAAGTAAATGGGAGGGGACCCCAAAACAAAAACCTTTAGCAGACCAATAATTACATTTCAAGTTCTAGTCCTCTGTGCCCACATTCTGCGAGGAATTTGTATGCAGAACTTCCTCTTCCTAAAGCGTTCCCCTCCTTCCCTCCTTAGCATCCAGGTCAGTTGAAATCCAGGATCTTCCCTGAGGCCACCCCCACAGACCTCACCTCAAATAAAAAGGTTCTTTTTCATATTTTGATAACATTCACAGTACCAGTCTGATTGCTCATTTGATTGATCACTTAATTGGAGCCTGCCTTGCATTTTTGTTTAAATGTGTTCTGAGCTTTTTGCTTTCCCATATTTTTGCTATAGAATGCACAAGGGCAAAGAGCCACCGCTTCTTTTTTTGCTTTTGTAGCAAGGAGCTTCCAGGTACATAGAAGTTGCTCAGTAATATTTAAATAGTGATTAAATAGGTGAAAAATAAGTGAATTTGGAATAATTCAGGGAGTAGGTTGATTGGATTGGTACAAATAACAACTGACATTTTAAAAATTTTTTAATTTAAATTTTACTTTTTTAAAGTTTATTTACTTATTTTGAGAGAGAGAGAGAGAGAGAGAGAGCGTGCACACAAGTAGGGGAGGGGCAGAGAGAGAGGGAGAGAGAGAGAATCCCAAGCAGGCTCCACGCTGTCAGCGCAGAGCCCGACCAGGGCTCCATCTCACAAACCAAACCTCAAGATCATGACCTCAGCTGAAACCAAGAGTTGGGGGGCTCAATCAACTGAGCCACTCAGAAACCCCAACAACAGACATTTTAAAGGGTACTTTAAGATTCATCAAAATGTTTCATGAGCAGTCTCATTTGTATCTCAAAATAAACTGCCGAGAATATTGGGTTGGAGAGGTTAAGAGACTTGCTCTTGAAACTCAGATCCTCTTCCTCCAAATTTTGTACTATTTCAGTACAGTTGACTTTTAAGTACAAATATAAGATTATAAATCTGGAGATGTACTCCCCCATCATACATCCTCACCAGCAGAGGGCGCAGGACCATGTATGGGTCTTATTCTAAGACCAGTTTGTATACTGGCCCAGTATAAGAGCTGGGGGTCATTGGGCAAATTGTTTAATTTTACTGAGCCTCATCTGTAAATATTGGTAATAACACACCACCACCCCAACTTGCAGAGTGCAAAAGATTAGAAATATTCTGTGGCTGGCACACAGTAGGTGAACAGTAAACCATACCTCTCATGATCCCTACAAGAAGATTGAGCACAGGAACAGTGTGTAGGTTAAATAAAATATTGATTCTTGTTTGATGCTTAAATAAGTATTTGAAATTATTTTGCATGTTTGACACTTAAAACAGGCAGAGTTATAGCAAATGGACAAAGAAATGAATATTGATGAAAAAATTGATATTGCTGGCACGAGTGTGAGGAAGCAGACTGGGACAAACTTTCTGGATGGGAAACCTTAAAAACATGATATGCCATTTGCCCCCATATCTATTTAGCCTAAGAAAATATTGGACAGTAAGAAGATTTAGAAAAACACAGGAAGTCATCACCATACTCTTCCTAAAAGCAACACTGGAAACAACCTAAATGTTCAATGTAGGGTACAGTTTCTTTTTATTATTGTTAGTTTTTGAACATCTTATTTATTTAAGTAATCTCTACATTCAACATGGGGCTGGCTTGAACTCACAACCCCAAGATCAATAGACGCTCTTCTGACTGAGCCAGCCAGGTGCCCCTAGGGTACAGATTTAATAACTATAATCTCTCCATCAAATTAAACACTATTAATCATTAAAATGATTCTATAGAAGAATATTCTAAATGAAAAGATGATCTTAACACAGCAAGCAAAAATCACAAGACACAAACTGTGTGCTTTCACTTGGTTAAAAATACAGGATAGAAATAAAAAGTTCAAGTTATTTCTGTAGCAGATGAAACCATTAGTGGTTTTTTTTTTATTAAAACTTCTCTTCACTGGAGCACCTGGGTGGCTCAGTTGGTTAAGCCCCTGACTCTTAATTTCAGCTCATGCCCAGAGTGGGGCTCTGTGCCAACAGCTTGGAGCCTGCTTGGGAGTCTCTCTCTCTCTCTCTCTCTCTCTCTCTCTCTCTGCCCCTCCCACACATGTGCTGTCTCTCTCTCAAAATAAATAAATAAACTTAAAAAAAACCCCAAGCTTCTCTACTTACCTTATTCTCTAAATGTTGTGCAATTAAGATTTATCACGTTTGTAATAAAAAATAGTTCATGGGGTGTCTTTCATTTAACGCTACCTACCAGCACAACCAGGCCAGTGGTCATGCAAATTAAGTTAATGGTAATAAAGCCTCTTGGAAGTTTCAAGGTAGTTAGTTAAACAAAATAATTAAACTAATGAAATTTCACAGAGCTGGTCACCAAGCTTTGACTTAGCTGCTATAAGGCTGCTATAAATGGATCTCACTCTCCACTGTTTCAAAAGGCCTAAAAATGGCATAAAATAAAATATGAGCAATTTTTCATGCGAAGGGCCATGTGCCTGTTTGTCCTAAGCAAATGTAACCTGAAACGCACCCATATCTCATATACTCCAGGTTGGCTGCCCATCTCTGGACAGGCTGTATTTGCTCTCCATTACTCAATTTACTTTCCTGAACTTGAAGTGGAGTGGAATTTCAATGTAGAGTTACCCATTAGTTCCAGGGCTAAATTTAAACCTTTAATTAAATTAATCCCTTGATCTTAAATGCATTGCTGCTCCCTCAGAAAAGTGTATAGAGGTGTCTTAGACATCACAGAGCTTAATAAAGTGTGACAATTGTTCCTTACCGCATAGGGAAACCGGTACACGTTTGTAGAGAGCTTCTGGTGCCCTCTGGCCTCCCACCCCCCTCAGCCAGCACAGGCATTTGTTGGGGCTGGAGCCAAGGTACAGCATTCTGTGTCTCCTCCCAGGTCCAGACTTGCTGTCCAGTCATTGAATCCTTGGGCAGGAACCCATCTTAAAAGAAGACATGGTAGATGCCAAACGAATGTTTATGAACTAAATGACAGAAAGTAACTGTGCATATTGTTCCAGTTTATATGGGATAAAAAGAGATCATATTCCACAACATTTGCAGGGTGACTAGAGGAAAAGGGCGTGAGGCCTTTTTAGCTTATTTTGGTCTTCATAGAGTAAAAATTGATGTTGGCTTTTGCTAAGAAAGAGATGAAAAGTGACAGCACCATCAAGTGGGGATGTATAAATTAGCCCGTACAGAAGATGTTCACCTGTGCCTGGGCTCTGTATGCACCCAGGGGTGCGCAATCATCTCAGGGGCCTGCGAATGAATGAGACATAACCTTAGTCGTTAAGCAACAGCTTTAAGGTGGGACTGACTACGTAAGGGGTTGTGAACCTACTCGTATAACTATTAATAAGGACCTACTTCTCAGGGCCCAACGGCAGCGCGGGGTCCAGTTAACAAGCTCGTGGGCCAGATCTCAGCTTCCCTCCGAGTAACCCTCCTGTAGACCCATAACTCTCCCGGGACTACATCCTCAAGCCGGGACTCCAGGGTTCTGCTTGCACCCCCGCCCGCGATTCCCGATTCCTTGTGCGGGCGCGGCGGCAAAACGTGCTCGCTTCCCTTAACTGGCGCCCGCGCACCCCGGGAGCCAAGAACTCCCCGCAGGAAGCTCGGAGTACCTGGACCCGCCGCAGATAACCCCCGCCCCGTCACCCGCTCGGCTTTCTCTTCCTCCTCCTCCTCTGGCCCTTCGCCTCCCGCCGCCTGCCTCCGCGGCCGCCGCCTGCGGCTTTGTTTTCCTCCCAGGTTTCATTCCCCACACGTGATACTGTGTTATTGCAAAGAGCGCTTCGGAGCGCGAGCGCAGGGCGCGCGCACCTATAAATACGGACACCGGGTCTGGGAAGCCGAAGACCGTAAGGGTGGGGAGGGCCTGGGACTTGGCGATCAGCGACCAGCCAGCAAGGAAGCAAGCGACCGAGCGAGCGAGCTACACAGCCGCGCGCGTGGGCCCGGGCGGCGGCGTCCCCGGCCGCAGCACCAAGGGGCGAGCATGGCCCGCCCGCGGGGGGGCCGGGCCGCCGCGCACGCCGCCTGCGCCCCGCGCCCTGCCCAGCCCGGGTCACCGGCGCTCGCGCTCGCTGCTTAGCACTCGGGCGCCGCTCGCTTCTCCGGGCATCGCGGAAATACCGCCGCAGACGGACACAATGGCGGCGACTGCCGCCACCACGGCCGCCACCGCCGGCACGGCCGCCTGCAGCAGCAACAGCAGCAGCACCGGCACCGACGCCGCGGGCACCAGCAGATTGCAGCAGCCGCCGCAGCAGCCCCAGCCCGCGACCGCCCCGCCGGCCCAGCCACCGCCGCCCGAGCCCCCTAGGAAGCCGCGCATGGACCCGCGGCGCCGCCAGGCTGCCCTCTCCTTCCTCACCAACATCTCGCTAGACGGACGGCCGCCGCTGCAAGACGAGGAGTGGGGCGGCGGCGAGGAGAGTGGCGCGGCCAAGCCCGGCGCCGGCAGCGCCTGCGGCGCGAGGACTCGGCTCAGCCTGCTTGCCGCCGCCGAGCGGGGCGGCTGCAACGCGCTCGCTGCAGCGGGCACGGCGGCGGCGGTAGCAGCTGGATGGGGCCCCTGCCTCCCGCAGCCTTCGCCGCTGCCGCCGCTGGCCCCCGGCGGCCACGCTCCGGGGTTCGGTCCCGGGGCGGCACGGGGCTTCGTGAGCCCTCTGGGCGCTGGCCGGGCGTCGGGGGAGCAGCTACAGCCGCCCCGGTCTGCGCCTTTCGCCTCCTGTGCTTCGCCGCAGCTGCCCGACGGGCCCGGGGACGGCGGGCAGGAAGAGTTGGAGGAGGACGATGCCTTTTCCAGCGTGCAGGTGCCGACGGCCGCCTTCTTGGCCTCCGGGACCCCCGGGAGTGGGAGCGGCAGTCGAGGTCGCCTCAACTCGTTCACTCAGGGAATCCTGCCCATCGCCTTCTCCAGGCAGACCTCGCAGAACTACTGCTCCCTGGAGCAGCCGGGCCAGGGGGCCAGCACCAGCGCCTTGGAACAGCTGCAGAGGTCCCGGTGAGTATCCAGGATGCGACGCGCGCCTCGCCCCCGCGTCCCTCCCAGCCGGCTCTTGGCCGCGGAACACGGATCGCTCCCACCTTCTCGCGCCCTGCCGGAACCCTGAGCTTCTGGCCCAAATTCCAAACCACGAGGGCCCGTAAAGAGAGAGGGGCCCCAGGGACTTGTGTTCACAGGTGTGTGCATGAGCCCGGCACTCAAAGAGCAGAAGCATCACGCTCACGCTGAGTCCGGAGTTGGGAGTTGCGGGAGTCCATTAAAAAGCCGCACCCAAACCTCCCATTGTAAGGAGATCACCAACTTTCAGAAACCGGGTTCAGACCCAGAGGCGCTCTCTCCCCACGCCAGGCAAGACTTGGCGGGGCGCAAAGGTTCAGCTGGTGGCTGAGTGGCGCGTGTAAGCCTGAACTTCTTGCAGACTCGCGGTGAATCCCTCCTGAGAAAAGTTCCTGCTTGTGCTCATAGTAGTCCGGTGTCCCGGGAAACCTTAGGGTTTTCCTTTTGCTTTCCTAAGAAACGGAAAATCCTTGCGTTTCCTTGCAATGGGCCTTGGAGGTTGGACACAGAGAGGAAATAGGGCTTGATGATTTTTTTTTTCCATTCCAAGATGAATTTGCTAAAGTTAGTTAGAAGCTTGTTATATTTGCCAGCTTATGTCATCTGCTGGTTTTAGGCATCTTAGCAAAAATATGAAATGTTGGACATTTGCTTATTGTGAAGGAAATAGCTGGAGTTTGTCACCATATGTTCAAAGGACAGGTGGGAGTTAGGTCTGTGTCAGCAGTAAGGCCGGAGTTTGGAAAAGAATCTGAGTGGGGAGCAGTGGAGAAATGCAGGCCTGTTTCCTTCCTGGGAGGGAGTATTCTCCCTTGTTAGTGTAATAAGGCCTCCTGTGAAGTCAGTTATAGCTTGGGCTCTACCTTGGGTCAGTTATTTTAACCTCCTGGGGCCTCAGTTTTCCCCTTCCTAAATGGAAACATTTTGCAGGCCTCAAGATGAGAAGGGAGAACCTTTTCTGTTACAGTCTCTCTCCTGTACTGCTCTTGGGAAAGCTCAGGCTTTTGCTGGCCTAAGTTAAGAAGGTGGCCTACTGGAAAACTTAACTTCCTCCCCCAACAGGCAAATGGGGAAAAACAAGCCAGTCTCATCCAGAAATTTGCCTGAGTCTCCTTCTTCCCAAATGGGTGAAATCATGACCCTGTCTGGTGTGTAGCCTCACGTTGTGAGTGCACAGGGGCTGCGGGGAGGGGTGTGGAACAGAGAAGCAGCCTTGTGATTGCATGGGTGAATTAGCGATGCTGGGCACAGGTGACAGTCTGGCTCTGGCATTTCTTGTCAGAGCATGCATCTCTCCATTAGCGGGCCAGTGCACAGGAGGGGAATCCCTTCCTTTCTGGGTGAGTGGTGCATACTCAGCAGTTTCTGGGCAGCTTGGTGTTACCGCTTGACATCACACTCTGGCTCATAATGACTCTATAGTTTGAGCATAAGCCCAGCCAGGCCTGAGGGTCATGACGGGAATTGTAATAAACATACATGTTATTCTAAGCCAGTATGCAAGGCTGGCCTGTGTCTCATGTTAGACAGATGTGTTCCTGTGCTAAAAGCAGCTGGAGATCAGATTACCTCACACTTTGTCTCCAAGAATCTCATTTCAGGGGATATGGAGGACCTTCTGTGTTAGCATTTTTTTTTTGTTTAAGATTTTATTTTGAAGTACTCCGTACACCCAACATGGGGGCTGGGACTTAGAACCCCAAGATTGAGAGTCGCATGCTCCACCAGCTGAGCCAGCCAGGCGCCCCTGTGTTAGTATTTCTGATCCAAAGAATAGCCAGAATTTAATTTCCAGTCCCATAAATATGAACCCCTTGGTTGTTTTATTGATCCCCCTACTCCCCAGCACATGCTTTAAGTAAGATGAGTCAGTCAGTATAAGATGCTTCCTGATAGTCCCATTCATCTTCCTACTTAGGAATTATCCATATCTGGCAACCTGATAGATGCATTTTTTTTTTTTTTATTACAGCTGTCAACAGTAACAGCCTGAAATATCATGTACAGAGAGGAGGTAAATGGGTGAAACAGGGATTTAAGAAAGGCCTTAAAAAGCCTAGCTTGGCTATAGCTGTTGCAGTGGTCATGAACTTCAAATATTCTAGGATGCTTTGTTTCTTACACCATCCTGCTTTTGAGAATTTTGTCAGAAGCAAGCTGTTTTTATGACCACTAAAGAGTACTTTTCACCTGCCTAGACAGTGTGATGTAGAGTACAAACTCATTTGAATTGGGCCCAAGGCCAACTTAGAAGAATGCTATTGGCTTTCCCTGCTGTGCCTCCCTTTAAGAAACCATGCTAGCCAGGGTAGTTCTAGATCCTACTTCATGGATGTTCTCTTGGGATATCCTTTTCAAATCAAATTATACTTGCCTCGGATGTGTCTCTTACTATTTAAGGAATTCCATAGAGCCTTGCTACTCAAAAGTTGGGCTCTGGGACCTGCAGATTTACCAGAGCTCTTAGAAATGCAAACTCTCAGGGGGGGCCTGGGTGGGCTCAGTCGGTTGAGCCTCATGATTTCACAGCTCAGGTCATGATCTCACGGTTCCTGAGTTCAAGCCCTGCATTGGGCTCGCTGCTGTCATCGCAGAGCCCCACTTCGTATCTTCTGTCCGTCGCCTGCCACCCCCCCCCTTCAGTGCTCTCTCAAAAATCTTTAAAAAAATAGGGGCGCCTGGGTGGCTCAGTCGGTTGAGCGTCCGACTTCAGCTCAGGTCACGATCTCGCGGTCCGTTAGTTCGAGCCCTGTGTCAGGCTCTGGGCTGATGGCTCAGAGCCTGGAGCCTGCTTCTGATTCTGTGTCTCCCTCTCTCTCTGCCCCTCCCCCGTTCATGCTCTGTCTCTCTCTATCTCAAAAATGTTAAAAAAAAAAAAAAAAAAAAAACTTTAAAAAAGAAATGCAAACTCTCAGGTCCCACTCCAGATTACAGGATCCCCAGATGATTCATATACATGTGAAAGTTTGGAAAGCATTGCCGTAGTTAATCTGAAATCATCTGCCTTTTATAATCAACTTGAGATATATTGGGTTTGTTATGAATATATAAAAATCAGAATTTCTCAGTCTGAAATCGTGAAATGCTTTCATTTTTGTTATTTCCGTCTGGACACTTGTATAACCAATCACAGTAATTGCTTGGACTTCCAAACTTTGAAATACGACTCGGGGAAAATTCCTCAGCCCAGGCCTAGGCACCATTTCTGGTTGCCTAGGTTGAAGCTTCACAGCCACCCCACGTGTAGATTGACAGACCCAGTTTAGTCCAGATACAAGCCCGGATCTTTGACATCCAAGCCTGGCGTCTTTTCCTCTGCCACTCAACTGTATCATTATGCTTTGCATGTGGTAGGCCCAAGAAGAATTTTGGAGCTATTGAGTGCAAATGTTTGGGATACAGCAGGCTAGTCATACTGATGTGATTCTGTACTTTTTAGTCTCCCCTCCCCTGCCATTTGACCTTTGAGCCCCCAGCTTCTGCTCACATCTCCATTAGAGCACCTAGGAAACCCAGTCCTGTAGGCCTGGGCATCTTCCCAGCCTGGTGGGCAGGGCTCCTCCCCTGGGAAGCCAACACACTGGGGGTTGCTCTCTGGCTAGGTGTCAGAGGTGGGAAGCCAAAAAGATGCCTTCTAGCTTGACACCCTGTCGTGCGCTCTGCTTAGGCAGTGCCAGCCGCACAGGGAAAGTGTTAGTAGGTGGAAAGGAGTGTAAATTTATAAGGTGTGTTTTAAGGCTTACTTCCATTTTAAAAATTTCATCTCTGGCAGCAGCTGGCGGCAGTCCTGGGTTACTCCACTTCCTTGAGCTTCTGAATGGCAGACAGCCACCCAGAAGCAAAGTCAAGCCCAGGTGAGCCAGTGTGTGCCATCAGGCCTGATTGAGGACCCTGCAAGTTGACCAGGGAATTAATTTTTTTTTTCAGTATATGAAATTTATTGTCAAATTGGTTTCCATACAACACCCAGTGCTCATCATCCCAAAAGGTGCCCTCCTCAATACCCATCACCCACCCTCCCCTCCCTCCCACCCCCCATCAACCCTCAGTTTGTTCTCAGTTTTTAACAGTCTCCTATGCTTTGGCTCTCTCCCACTCTAACCTGTTTTTTTTTTCCTTCCCCTCCCCCATGGGTTTCTGTTACGTTTCTCAGGATCCACATAAGAGTGAAACCATATGGTATCTGTCTTTCTCTGTATGGCTTATTTCACTTAGCATCACACTCTCCAGTTCCATCCACGTTGCTACAAAAGGCCAGATTTCATTCTTTCTCATTGCCACGTAGTATTCCATTGTGTATATAAACCACAATTTCTTTATCCATTCATCAGTTGATGGACATTTAGGCTCTTTCCATAATTTGGCTATTGTTGAGAGTGCTGCTATAAACATTGGGGTACAAGTGCCCCTATGCATCAGTACTCCTGTATCCCTTGGGTAAATTCCTAGCAGTGCTATTGCTGGGTCATAGGGTAGGTCTATTTTTAATTTTCTGAGGAACCTCCACACTGCTTTCCAGAGTGGCTGCACCAATTTGCAGGGAATTAATTTTAAAAAGCATGAGGGTTTTGCTTCTTAGAGCACCTGAGTTAGCATTATGCCTTATGGATGGAGAGTTAGTTCGTACATGGAAAGAGGACGTATGGTGCAAAAGAATTCCCAAGTCTTGGGTTCAAATCATGATGCCATTGCATGACCCTGGGCAAGTTAATCAGCCTTTCTGGCTCTGTTTCCTCTAGAGAGCCTTGGCCTGTGTCTTGGGCTTTGTCAAGTGTGAATTGGGCTTATATAATTGAGGGCTGACTCTGCGTGGGCATGCCCCAAATGCTAATTTATATCCGGGCTTCTCAAATGTAAATGTCTTTAGAATTCCCTAGGACCTTGGAAAAAGCAAGGATTTTGATCCTGCAGTTCTGGGAGGGCCTCAATTCTGCACAGCTGTGTGGGATGCTAATGGGTAGCCTTTTAAGAAGGAAGGCTTGGCTGGGTACTAGGATTGTTCCAATTGTAAGATTGAGGAAGCGAGGTCTCAGAGATGTTAAGTAACAGTGCTCAAGGTCACTCAGCTTGTTGGGGCAGAGCTCACACTGCTTTGGAACTTCTAAGTACTCCTCCCTCTGTATTGCCCCTATTGGGGTGAATGTCCGGGTTCTGTATCTGTGGCCCCTGTCTTCACTGAAAAGAAAGATGTGGGCTAACTAGGTGATCGACCGCCAGAGTAAGAGAAAGGAGATGGACGTTTTCCCCCAGGTTTTGTCGCTTCCTTGCTTTGTGATTTCAGGCAAGTTCCCACTCCATTTTCCTGTTGTAAGCCACCTGACTTGACTGGATTTTAGAAACCTGTGAAGGACTTTGATCTCCTCCAGCAGTAGGCAAACCCAGGTTACTGTTAAGTCATCTTTCTGGCACCATGAATGACAGAGGCCAAAGCTGCAGTCCCAGGCCGGCCAGGCCCTGGTCAGGACGCTTCCCCAAGACGCGGCGGAGGCCATGCCCTGCCGCGGACTGAGGTCAGTGGCCCGAGGCGCACCTGCTGCCCTCCCCTTTGCACTCACAAAGCCTGTAATATGGGTGAACGCAGAAGGGGAAATAAATCGGAAGCCTGCTCCCCACTGGCGTGTGCCCAGAAAGGGCAGCTAGTTCAAGTGTGACCTTTTGCCCTTTGGAAAGGGGGTGGGGAAGCCTCAGCATGGCTCTGTACCATGTCCCCACACCTGTCCTGGGGAGCCTCGCCTGCATGGACTTTTTCCCATGGGAAGGAGAGCTGTTAAGGGGGGGAGAGGGGTGTAGGGCAGGTGGCCTTTAAAGCACACTGGGAGGGAAAGATAGGTGAGGCCAGGTGAGGTGACAGGTTGTGGATCAGGAATGCCAATCGGCACTTGGCAAACCTGGATGCTGGGCCAGCCCCTGCCATGCCCGGTGACCCTGGACAAGTCACTTTACACCCTTGGCCTCAGTTTCCTTATGGATTTAAAGGGCTGGGTTAGGTGAGCTGCCGTTCTTCCTGGTCTAGGGCTCTGGGCGGCTCAGTCCTGGGCCTGCTGCCAAGGCTGGGGCGTGTTTAGCTTGGGATGTGTAGATAACCTAACCTTAGCATCGGATGTAGAAGTGGCATTGAGTTGGTTTCACGTGGCTCCGGTTGGCAGAACACGTAGTGAGGAACGACAGAATGAATGGGTTTCCCCTGGTGTAAGGGAGAACTTTACGAAACACCTTCAGCTATGTTCCCTCTGGCAGTGAAGGTGTCATAACTGGAATGGCCATTTTAGGAAGCCATCCAAGCTGGAAACCACTCCCTCATGAGTTGGTCAGTCCCCAACCAACACCACCCCATTGAGGAAGTGAACTGGAGTTACCACCTCCCTTGCTCACGGGCCTACGGGTTTACAAAGCACTTTGTGGACATCGATTCCAGGCCCCTGACACCATGGAGGGGCAGGAATCCAAGGTCACAGAGTGGGCACAGGGTGACCTTAGGTGCTTTGTCATCTGTCAGGTATGTAGTAGAGGGAATACTGCCTTGTGTCATTCATTCAACAAACAGTGAACATGATGACTATCGATTATGAGCTGTTGGTGTGCTAGTCATGAGAGATACAGACAAAAAAGGTGGTCCCTGTCTGTCGGGAGACCTGAATCACAGAAACAGGCCAATTTTCCAGTGATGAGGGCTTGGTTAGAGGTGCACTTGTTTGAGCCCCTACCAAGGCAGGAGCATTAAATGCCCTCCCCTGTGGGACCTGGCTCAGGGCCCTGACACAGTATTTTTATTTACCAAACATGTCCCAGGCACTACATGAGGATTAAGCAAGTTCATATTTATAACTGCCCTGAGATGACAGCACTACTGGATCACACTCATTCTTTTTTTTTTTTTTTTTTTAAGTTTATTTATTTATTTATTTTGAGAGAGGCAGTGTGAGTGGGGGAGGGGCAGAGAAAGAGGGAGAATCTCAAGCAGGCTCCACACTGTCAGCACAGAGCCCATACAGGGCCCGAACTCACAAAACCGTGAGATGGTGACCTGAGCCGAAATCAAGAGTTGGATGCTTAACCGACAGAGCCACCCGGGTGCCCCTGCGTCACCCCCGTTCTGAAGCAGAGGTTGAATTACTTGCCCACGGTCCCGGAGCCCGTACACGGGGGCCGGGTTCAAACGCAGGCAGTCTGGCTCCGGAGTCCGTGCCCTCACCCGCTCGCTCCACTCTGTGCTGCGGTTTGAGTCAGGCTTGTAAATGCTTGTTCAGTTGGCTCCAGCTGAACTGGGCAGAAGGTGGCCTAAGTGACCCAAGGGCATTTGCTAACCCTGTGGTTTCCTTATTTAGGTGTCTGCCTTTCTGTCATTCAGGGAGGACCTCTGTGGGTGAGGGCCCAGAGGACGGTCCAAGGTGGACAAGGATTCCTGGGACTCCAGTAATCCAGCCTTGCCCAGTGCCTGCCCTGCTTCCAGAACTCTCTTCAGCCACATCTAGATCCTTCTCACTTCTCTTGCTGCTTTTTTTTTTTTTTTTTTTTTGTTGTTTTTTTTGCATTTTGTGGTTTACGGAGTGCCTTCTGTAGTTTACAGAATAGGAGCGGCACAGGAGCGTGAGCCTGGCACTCCTAGAATTGTTTGTGGCCCTGGCCCTGCCCCTTACCTTGTCATGAGGCTCTCATCCATGAAATGGGAGTAATCCTACCTCCTTTCTGGGTGTGTTTCCTTTGTTTGGACCCTCTGAATCTTCTCCCTCCGTACCCTTTCCCCTAACTCAGGGGTCGGTTGACTGTGGCCCACGGGCTGTTTATAAATAACGTTTTCTGGGAAACAGCCACACCCGTTCATTTCTGTATTGTCTTTGGCTGCCCTTGTGCTCCGCGAACAGAATTGAGTAGTTGTGGCGGAGACCACATGGTCCACAAAGCCTAAACTATTTATTCTGAGTCCTCACAGAAGTGTGCAACCCCCCGCCCCAGCCGCACTCTGTACCGCCGAGGTGTGCACTGGCCCCCTGTCCCTCCCTGCCTGCCCTCACTGTCTCTGCCTTTGGAGCCTCCTGGCTTCTGTTTGGACCTACTCCTTCTCCCCCTGGCTGATAGAGGGAACTTTCAGTTCTTGTCAGTTTTGAATTCGGTATATTTCACGTGTGGCCACCTCTCACAACCACCGCACCGCCCCCCCCCCCCACCCTGAATGCCACCCCCACCGCCCCACCCCACGCTACCCTCCATTTCCATGCTGTGCTGGCTTTCCATGGGGCCCGCAGGGTCAGGTACTCACACTCTTCTCCATGGGAAGGGTCCTGGTTCTACTCCCATCGGATGCCCCTTTCCTTTCTGACCCGTCACCCTGCAGAGCCCTCACGTTTGGCACTGAGCACACTCTCCTGGAAGCATAGACTTTCTCCCTTCCCTGTGGGTTTCTGCATACCCGCCAGGCCCCTCCTTCGTTGCCGGCCCCTTAGGGGCTTGCTGGTGATGACCTAGGGCTGGCTCTCAGCAAAATGGAGCAGCTGCCTCTATAGAGCGACCACAGAACCAAACAAAACCCACATTCCGAGCCTGTTAGTAGGGAAATTTGGCAAAACCTCTTAAAACGTTGCCCTCAAAGTCCCCCTGATAATCCTGGTAACCCCCTCCAACCTTTTAGGTCTTGTATTTTCATGCACTGGTCACAGTCTCCCTACCACCTCCTCCTTCCTCAATCTTACAATAAGGAACCTCCCCACTTGAGTGTTTCTGTCCCCGTCGTGGGGGTGAGACAGGTGATCTAAGTTGTAGCCCCATCCCACCCACTGCATCCATGTCTGCCTCTCCCCTTCCCCGGGGAGGGGAGGAACACTTACGGAGTTCTGAGTGCCTCTCAATGACCTGTGTGCTTTACATGCATTGTTTTGTTTCATTTATTCATCAATCCTGAGGAACAGGGATTCTATCCATTTTAGAGCTATGGAGGCTGAGGTTTGGAGGGGTTAAGGAAACTTGCCTAAGGCCTAACTGGGATCTAGAGCTGGGATTTGAACTCCGGTTTCTCTGGATTCTAAGCTGGTTTCTGTTAGACCTGGTGTGTGATAGTTGGCTCCTACGGACGTGGCAGAAACAACCAACTGGGGAATCTGAGGTGGTTGATAGTCTGAAATCAGTCCTAATAGGAGTATTTACACTGTGGGAATCAGTCAGCTTTATGATTCAGGGAATCAGGGATTCTTTTTTTTTCCCTTTCTTCCAGAGAGCTGGTTTATCCGCACATGTACCAAGGCCACACTACATATCTTCTGGTTCCATTCTCCCTTTGGGAGTGCTGTACAAAATGTCACCATCAGGGGAAAGAGTGTTGAAAACCAGAGGTTTTTATAAGAATCAGTTACTTGACATAATTTTGTGAATTTCCCAAGGGTCACCACCACTTACTTTTCATCTCAAAAAAAAAAAAAGTTTCAGCCTACGTGCAATTTAAAAAGCAAGCTTTTCACAGACAACCATGGGGCTCAAACACACTGTTTAATACTATGTGTGGGAATCACAAAAGTATTAGCTATTATTCTCTTTTACAAACTATGTGATATTATATTTTTATTTTTGTTTGATTATATGTTCTTGGAGGCTTTTAAAAACCAGTCGGAGTTTCCTTGTGTTTTTTTCCCCCTTTTTTGTTTGTGTTAGCATTTTGGATAATTGCACGCTAGTTTATATTTAACAGGGTTATCATTAACGTAGTTTGGAGTTTATTGCTGCACGCTTAGTTACAAAGACAAAAGCTTGTAAAGCGGAACATGCAAGTGCTAGAAGTTCAGGACTTGGAATATCGTGATAAAATGTGTATGCATGAAAGAAAGGGCCGGTCTTGTGCTTGATTTAAAGGCCAGGGTGTACTTATGCCTAAGTTCAATTCCATGGTAGATAACAAACCGTTCAAGAAGAAAATACTAAAATCCTGAGAATACCAAAGATTTATATATGCATAGCACATTGATTTTTTTTTTTTAATTTTAAAGCATTTTACTCATTAACCCAATGATTTATGAGAACAAAATGTCTACTTTGTCTTAGGAAGAGAAGGATGTCAGTAGCTGGAGGACAAGTAAAGTCTATAGTTCTGCTTAAGGACAAACATTGGCGTGTTAGGGGACAAATGGTTGATCTGCTGTTGAAAGGTAGTTCTCAGTAAGTATTACGTTTAATGAGTTGAATCAAGTTTGCTTTTGGAGGGGGAATAGTGAAGAAGGAAGATAAGATTACAGATGTCCAAAGTAATGTGTGGGTACTTGAGGGACTCGATTTCTCCATCACAAGACAAAACATCTGATGATGGAAGCTCTACATGCTTGTTTGGGGCTTTACATGGTGCAGAATATTTTCATATAATTTCATGAAGTCATTTCAGAAAGGCAGTGTGGTAGCCATTTTATAGATTAGCAAATCAAGACCATGAAGAACATGAACTGTGTATATGGCAGAGCAGGAATTTTGTATTCAGTGTGTTAAAGTACGAAAAAATTCTGTGCCACGGTTTTGGCTAGCCAGCGACTCTCAGCAGGCGTGGATGCTGATTTTCACGTGATAACCTCTGGGGCGGGCCAAAGAAGCCTGGTTGTGGAAAATTTCCCCAGTAACAACATCTTGCTCCAAATAAGTTTGTTGCCTGTTCCTGCTTCTCACCGCTCACTGCTTGGCTTACTTCTCAGCAGATTGGGTGAACAGATTCAAGACTGGAAAGACCAGCTTTGGAGTTAGACAGCTCTCTCATTTAATCCTTCTGAACCTCAGTGTCCTCCTCTGTAGAAGGGGGATAAGAATTCCTGCCTTTTTGGGGTATTGCAAGCACTGAAATGAGAATGTACCGCGAACCACCTTGCAGAGTTTTGACCCTTGGTGGTTTGATCAGTAAAATAGTAGCTGTTAATTCCACTCACAATTGCCTAGTGCCTTATGTGGTCTGTCGAGAAGCAGTTGAGAAACCTGACAAGGTCTGCTAAGATCATCCGGAGTGGAGGTGTTTGCTTTGGTGGAGCTTATGCTGTGGTACACTGAACAGATAATTTGCTGCAGTTTTAACTTCGTAAATAGTAGTAAAGTAAAATCAGAGCAGTGAAGGAAAATGATACCCCTTCCATTAGGCACTGCATTTTGCCTCTATTTACACTGGAGTCTTGACAATTTCCGTTGCCAAAATAAAGGTCTCAGGGACAGAGAATCAAGGAGGGCTGAATTCACATGTTCAGCATTGTCCTCCTGGAACAGCAAAGTGGTGAGGTTAAGGGCAACAGCTGGTCTGGCCCACACGCAAGCATGTGGAAGATGCTGCCCTAGGGCATACGTGGAGGACTGCTACCTCCACAGACAATTCTAGAAGGTGTACCTTTGCTCTCTTCCCTTGAAGATGCTATAGCCCTCACGATCTCTCATTTTTAGAGAGTTCATTTACTTTTTTACACATGCAGAATTTTAGGAAGAGTATTAGGGGGTTCGTGGAGGCTTAGAAATTTCTCCCTGTGGGGAGGGAATCTCAGTGATGAAGCTGGTTTAGGGGTCCCAGAGGAAGATGAGGTCTGAATGCGGAAGCAGTGCCAGGGCCTCTGACCATCACAGACATGGGACCCTAGCTTGTCATCGTAGTGACATGGATTCAGGGCATGGCCCCAGTCTCAGCTTTACCTATAATCTCTGAAGTCCCTTGGGTCACCCACCTGTGCAGCTCTTGAGGTGTGGAGTGGGTTGAATAGTGTCCCCTAACATTCATGTCCTCTTGGAGCCTCAGAAGGTGACCTTATTTGGAAATAGAATCTTTGCAGCTGTAATGAGTTAAGATAAGGCCCTCCTGGAGTAGGGTAGGTCCTAAAGCCAGTGACTGGTGTCCTCAAAAGGCCAAGTGAACGCATGAGAGACAGACCCAGGGAAGATGGAGACAGAGATAGAAGCCAGAGAATTGCCAGCAAGCATCGGAAGCGGGGGAAAAAGCAAGGAAGGGCTATTCCTTAGAGCTTCCAGGGGAACCCAACCTGGGAACACCAGATTTTGGACATCTAGTCTCCAGAACTGTGAGAGATTAAATTTCTGTGTATTGAAGGTGCCTAGTTTGTGCTAATTTGTTATGGCAGCCCTAGGAAATGGGCATGGTGGGGTCTCAGAGTTAGACTTGGATTTGGCTCTCTGTCCGTATGGACCAGCCTTCTCTCCCTGGCTGTGGGAAAGGACCCAAGTCCCAAAGCACAGCCTGAAGGCATGTCTGTGGGTGGCTGGGGCTCTGTGGGATTTATTTGGCGGTGGGGGGAAACCTTAACTCTGTGGTGAGCAGTTGTGTTTTTGTTCAGTTCTTTGGCTGTAAACCATTTGTTCTCAAATGTGGTCTCTGGACCAGGAGCCCGAGCATCACCTAGGAACTTAGAAATACAGTTTCCCAGGCCACACCTCAGCCGTCCTGAATCAGAAATTCTGGAGGTGGGGCCCAGCAGTCTGTCTCTGAAGGCCGCTGAAGTGCATCTGGGGCCCATGTAAGGTCTGGGAACAGCACTATAGACAAAGTTCTGTGTGTCTCGCGCTCTGTTGTACCTCCTGGAAGATGTAAACAGTGTCTGGTGTTAGGTGAAGCATTTTTATTTTGCTTCACCGCATTTATCCTGGTGCAAATCAGTGGAAGCTCTCTCCTGATGTGGGGCTCTGCCGAAAGTCCAGATAATTCGGGTTTGAGGCTCCACACAAGTGCCATAGGCTCATCCCTCCTTTTCTGTACCTTCCCTTCCATCCATCTGGTGAACTTCTAGACGCGGCTCTGAGGGGTCCCTTTCACACTAACTTTCCCTGCCTCTTCTCTCTGGTGATAGTATCTCTTCTCTTTTTTATGTGTCCTAAAGCATTTCCTATTTACCTCTGTTTGAAGGTCTTAGCTGTTTGTCCAAGTATTCCAACAGGTTTGTTGAAAGCATTCTGCCCTGTGCCAAGGCCTGGGGATACTGTGGGGCACCAGCGAGCTGGGGGTCCCTGCCATCAGAGATAGGTCTTAGTCTCTAGTGTGGGAGGTGGGCAAAAAAGGAACAACCATAAAAAACTACATAAAGCAAATTCTGAAGAATGCTGTGGAGGGAATCAATGAGGTCTGTAAGCATCTCTTAAACATAGTGGCCAAGAAAGATTTTTCTGAGAAAGCAGTTAGCCACTTAGGGTGGGACATGGGTTTCAGGCACTGGGGTCAATGTGTCCTAGGGCCCTGAGATGGAAACATGGTATGTTTAAGGAAGAAAAAGAAGGCCAGGGTAGTTGGACCTTGGTGAATGGGGGCCCAGAGGGAGCTGAGGCCCCACAACTGGGCAGGGCCACAGCCAGCAAAGCCTCATAGAACATGGTGGGGCGTTCCCACTGTCTTACAACTGCAGTTAGAAGCGGTTGGAGAGTTACAAAGGGGAGCCGTGCTCCCTGGCTTACGCTTTAAGGCCCACTGATGGCTGTGTGGCAAACGGCTCGAAGGAGGACAGGCATGCATGTGGGCAGAAATCTGTGAGCCTCCTGCTTCCAGGTGAGTATCCTGCCAAGAGACATGGTGGCCTGGCCTAGGGTGGAGATGGTGAGGGGGTGACGGACTGCAAATTGAACAGAATTGACAGAAATTGTAGGTGACTTGGTGGTCCCCATCGTCATGGGGCTTACATCCAGTTGGAGACAGACTTGGATAATCACCCAGCAAGTGTAAGATGGCTGCTTTGGTGTGTTTTGCAGTGGGGAGGTCCTCGGGTCTGTTGGAGGTGGGTATAAGTGCCATGGTGGGTCCCACCCAGGTGTGGTGGGGAAGGCTGGCTTCCAGGGGTTTCCACTGAACTAAGGTCCAAAGGGTGAGCAGGTGTCGGGCGCGTAGTTAGTGGGGCTGGGAGGACTGGGGCAGTCCACAGGACCAGCCTCAGAGCCCTGGAGGAAGCAGACAAAGGGCCGTGACTAGAGCACAGAGAGTGAGGAAAGCAGGTGAAGTCAGGGCTGCACCGAGGATGTTGATTGTCATCATAAGATTGGTTGGGAAGCCATCAGAGGATTTCCATCCGGGTGGAATCAGAATGAGACCTCTGTTTGGAAATGATTGTTCCGTTGCAGCATGGAAGAGGAGGAGATGTGGGGAGCCGTAGGTGGGAGGGAGGAAACCAGGGTCCACCACCGTGGTCCAGGAAGGAAATGGCTTGGATGAGCCTGGTGGTGATGGGAGTGGGGGGAAGTGGGTGGGTTCCACAGGGATTTAGGGCTCGCAATGTGGCGGAGTGGTCTTGGAGATGGATTGGCCGTGGAGGGTGGGAGAGACCAGAGACCGGGACATCCAGGACACCCCCAGGTTTCTAGTGTGTGGACCGACAGGATGGTAGTGCTAGCCCTGGTATAGGGAGGGGGGCACGGGCATGATCCAATGCCAAGGGGTTAAAGAAACACTAGCTTGAAGACAAATTACAGACCTGAAAACCCGCTTCTCACTGTCTCCATCGCCCACCCCACCCCACCCCACCAAGCTTATGCTTTTACCCTCCAAATAGCTTGAAGTGCATACATTTTCCTTTTTCTCTCAAAGGGGAGAATGATATTTCTGCGTAGACAGAAGTTAACGCTCATTTCAAGTTAATGCTCATTTCCAAGTTTTTTGGCCTAAAAATTCTAATAATTACCTTTTAAGGTGAATGTTGAGCATCTCGATTTGCAAAAAACCCCATAAATCAGTTTTTATTCATTTAATTTCAGTTGAAGACATACAATTTCTTTTTTAAAGAAAACAAAACCTCCTTGAGATCGTAAGATTTTTCAAACAGTTCCTAATTCCGCTTGCACATAGTTGCAGTTAATTACCAGGTGCTGAAGTCTGGGTGATCTGGAACGTGGAGGGTAAAGATACGATCTCCACGAGAAAAAGATGTGCTTGCGAATCTGCACAATGGTCGGCTGCAGGAACTAGACAAGGACGCAGTGTCGGGGTGATTTCATACTTGCTCGGTGATTCTCAGTACGGCCGGGATGCCAGCCACAGTCGCATCTTTTTCTGGTTTTATCGGTGATTTCTCATAATCGCGGCATGCTTACTGAACACTGGCATTCTGAGCGATGGAGCCATACGGAAACTGCTTCACATCCCAGATCTGCCACTTCCCGGGTGTGACCTTAAGCAGATTCCGTAATCCCTGTGGAACCCAGCTCTCCTCTCTAAAGAGGAGGAAATAGCACTTAATAATCAGATACCTCATGCCATGGCTGCCGAGATGAAACCAGATGATTTCTGTAGAGCACTTCGCACAGTGCCTGGCACATAGTGAGTTCTCAGTAAAAATCTGACGTGATTATCGCAGCCCATGTACCCTGCTGGTTCTCTGCAGATTTTGTAGGGACTGACGTCACCCTGTAAGTGAGGGAACTGAACTCTAGGGAGTTTACTTTTCCCGCCAAGTCACGTAGAGCTGGGCAGAGCAGGGATCCCGTCTAACCCGTAAGACCATACTTCTGCCACTGTGCTTTATTGCCTTTGACACGTGCATCGTTTTATCCAAACAAGTTTTGTGACCTTCCCGAGCAAAAGGGGTTTTGTCTGAGGATCCAGGTGGTGTTTTTTGGCGCTTGTACTATTCCAACACTTGTCACTGTCTAAGAATATACGCTGGTGTTTGGTGTCGTTTACCTGTTCAGCCCATGTTTGAGTATGGATGTGTCCATGGGGAGCAGCTATGTGTAAAGAGAGGGACTAAATGGGGTTTTTTTATTCGGCCCTGTTTGCTGCAAATGCAATGCTGCAGTTGAGGCCAGGCTGATTGGAAGAGATGGGAAGGATATATTTCAATCCAGTCGCCCAGGCTGGATACACCCTCTCTGCAAGCTGTATTTCTCAGAGCTGGAAAGAATTTAGCCTGTGGAGCTTATTAAGAGGTGTGACATTCGTTATGTGTGACTCTAGTTCTTTTGGAGCCAGGAAAATAAAAGTCAAGGCTGGAATATAAGGAAATGGATAAGATACGTGCAGGCTGGTGAAATCTGGGCTAAAAATATATATATTTACACGGGAGTTTAGCTTTGATTTTATATTGTCACAAATTGTTACCAGATGCCTGCATTTCAGACTACCGAGCTGATCCGAGAGTGTGAGTTGGAAAACAAATCACTTTGCCATTTGGAATGCTGATTGATATTTTAGAAGTTTCTTTTTTGTTTTCAAAGGGAAAATAATGCATATTCCAGGCCTAGCAAACAGAACTTTTATAAATGGCAATTAACAGAAGATCCCCAAGGGAGGAGGTCTCCTGTTTCTTTTTATAACCCTGGCAAAAGCAGTTGAGGTGACATTTTATTAACATTGGCATCTCCCACTTGCACTGGGAGCTGGCTCAGCCCCGTGTAACCATGCCCAGAGCTAGTAGTTTCGTTTCCATTTTCCTTCAAGCTCAGGTCAGAAGAGAAGCACAAGAACACTTCTGTCTGGGATAGCCGGCTTCGTGTGGTCTCCCTGTGGCAGGACCCCGGCTCATGGGATGGCTTGTCCATTTCCCCCTATGGTTTCAAAAACGTGGCCTTTGGTCTTGAGTCTTCCTTCGGTTTGGACTCAACAGTGTTCCCTTCCCCTACAGGCCGTTTTTCTTGCTGGCATTTGAATGACTCATAAAATGAGTTTTGAGTGGCCTGACGCCTCTGCTGTGTTCCCCGAATGCTTTCTAAAAGGTGCTGCTGTGTGAGAGTATGTGCTGATTTTCCCGTTGGAGTTGTTGCAAAGTCGCCTGGATGGCTGGGAGAGCGGAGTCTGAATTCTGGCTCTGTACCTTGGATGCTGTCAGACTTTGGTGAGAATCAGTCTGGAAAACAGGAATATCAGATCTGAGCGGTTGGAGAACTGCAGGAGTAGAGTAGAGTGAGGTCACTCCACAGCCCCCGGATGGGCCTTGGTATTTCTTACAGGGGCCAAGCTGCAGATTTTCAAATGGATGAGAAGGGACCTTCAAGAGGCCCAGAGAAGTGAGGCTGCCATGCCCTCCTGAGCTCCCTGTATGTTGGAACAAAAGGATGAGAGCCCTTGCCCTTGCTCACTGGGGCTAATGTTGGTCAAAGTCTTCTCAGCTGTGGCCAGAGACCTGGAGGGTGCCAAGACTGAGTGATGCAAATACTTTTACATTTCCTCTTTAGCCCATCCCAGTTTTGTCCTCCTCTGTTAGCTGCATCTACTCTGAGGGAATGGATTTTTATTATAACATTTTTGGCTTATACGGTTGACCCTTGAACAACATGGGTTAAGGGTGCTGACCCCCCCCCCCCCCCGTCGTCAAATCTGCGTATAACTTCTGACTCCCCCAAATCCTAACTACTAATAGCTTGCCGTTGACCAGAAGCCTTCCTCATAAGCAGTCAAGAAACACAAAGTTGGTATGTTATATGTAATATATACCAAATTCTTGGGGCACTTGGGTGGCTTAGTCAGTTAAGTGTTGATTTTGGCTCAGGTCATGATCTCCCTGCTGTGAGATCGAGCCCTGTGTTGGGCTCTGCTCTGACTGTATGGAGCCTGCTTGGAATTCTCTCTGCCTCTCCTCCATGCACATGCACATGAGTGCTCTTTCTCTCTCTTAAAACAAATAAACATTTAAAAAAATCTGCATAGAACTTTTGACTCCCCCAAATCTTGACTAATAGTCTGCTGTTGACTGGAAGCCTTCCTAATAACATAAACAGTATGTTATATGTATTATATACCAAATTCTTAAAGTAAGGAAGAGGAAAGAAAATGTTACTAAGGAAATCATAAGAGAAAAGCGAGTTTAAAGCATAGTACTGTAAAAAAAAAAAAAATCCTTGTATAAATAGACCCCCAAAATTCAAACCCACATTTTTCTGGGGTTACATGTATAGTTATTCTTGTTCCGGCAGTCCTGTTCTGAATTAGCTGAACAGTCTGAAAGTTCTGAAAGTTCAGCAAGTTCTGTTCTGAAAGTCTGAATTAGCTGCAGACACTGAGCACTGAGAGCTCCTAAAAGAGGGACGGAGTTGGGATCCTGTGAGCCTCTGGTCACATTTTCATCAACCAGTCAATACATAACCTTGTTTTATGTGTGGTCCTGTGTGAAGATACCTTTTTTAATAGCTATTAAGTCCTTCACATTGAACTTCCAGCCAGCAGTGACTCATGCCCGAACAAAGCTTCTCTCAGACACGTGTTTCTCCATTGGGCAGATTGCAGCCGTCTTGCACAGAACAGCAAATAGCACTTCAGGTTTTTTTTGCCTGGGGGCCATTTTAAACAGCAAAGTCACCAACAAAAATGTGAAAAATGTGACACTGAAAGTCCATCAAAAAAGGACACTTGTTTACAATATGGGAGCTGAGACAGGAGGGCAGAGCCTCGTCTTGTCACCTCAGCTTGCAACAATTTCCTCTGCTCTGCCTATGCACCTGTCCACGAATGACTGTGAAAGCATTGTAAGTATCGATTTGGGAGTTACAGATAAATTTGAGCAAGTAGGTGAATTCACAGGTATAGAATCGGCAAATAATGAGAATCAACTGGACTTTATTCACGTATTAAGTGCTTGCCGTGTGCTGGGGGCTGTCTTGGAAGGAGTGTGTTTTCTGTTTTCCAAAGGCCTGCCTCCATGCCTTCTCGTATTTATTCCTGATACCACCCTTGACAGGGGAAGGGCTGGCTTTATTGTCTTCCCTTTATTGATGAGGAAACCAAGAACTGGAGAGCTGACTTGTCCCCGGGTCCCAGTATTTTAATCGAATCTGCGTTTCTGGTTCTGAACACTGTTTTCTTCCCACCATGCTGTGCAGAGAGGTGTAGGTGCAACATAGGACAAGTGCTTTAAACAATAGAATTTGAAGGCTGACATCATATTTTAATACTGTCCAGAAAGTTATCTTCCTAACAGTTTCTCAGTGATCTCATTAGATAAAGGTGGCATAGCATTGTGACTAAGAGCATAAATTTAGGCGCCAGACTTACCTTGAATCCTGACTTTGCTACTCACTACCTGTATGACTTTGGGTAATTGATGAGTAAAGTAAAACCTTTGTGACTCTTGATTTCATGGTTTGTAAAATAAAAATAGTAATGGCACCCAATGTGTGGGGTTCATGTGAGAATTGTGTGAATTAATTCATATTTAGTGCTTTGATCTGTGCCTGGCACATTGTAACCCTCTGTGTTAGCCGTGATTATCATTTAGCAGGATGGGTACTCAGGAGATTCGTGTTGAGTCCATCAATGATGACTCTAAAAATTAGGCAAATGGTAACGTTTGGTTGTAATTTCACAGCCCAGAGCTAAGAAGAGATTTTGCGATTTTCCAGTCCTTTTGATCCGTTTGGATGACATGGTTCAGACCTGGAAAGTCTGTTTTAGGGATTTATTTATCCAGTTTGACTGTCAGTAGTCAGCAGATTAAACAGACTTTTGTCAAGTCTGTGTCATTTTTGGTGAGTGGACAGCTAATCAGATGAGCAAATATGAGTGGGCACCTGCTGGGTTTAATAGTCCCTGCCAGTGAACATTCGAGTGATAGAAGGCAAGAATATGAGATGTCACAAGGCAGAGCATGATTAACACCTATAAAGAGCACCTTTTCATGTCACCCCGAGATCTCCATCTTTACAGCTACTAAGTATTTAAAATTGCCAGAGTTTTCCTTTCCTTCCTTCTGCTAGTCAGCATCTGGTAGCCATGTCAGTAAAAAGCAGTTGTGTGCCCCACAGGGATGGGGACACCATATCGTGTGGAAGGTCCTCAAACAGAAGCTGTCCCCGGACCCATCAGACCTGTATCTTTCTAAGCAGACCTGCGGCAGCCAGCCCATTTCCTTGGTAATACCTTTGGTGTCACGAGCATAAGACAATTGCAAAGAACGTAAAGATATTTCCAGATCTGTACAATTCTGGTACGGTAGTTATTTGGAAAATCGATTCTTTTTCTTTTCTCTCAAAGCCCTGATTTGGGGCAGTCAGGTTAATTTTCTGCATTTCTCTGTCCCCGCCCCCATGAACCCAGGTCTCACAAAACTCTTTAGGGGAGATGCTTCAGTCTGGAGCGAGGACATAGGGCAGTAGACTAGGAGAGCAACACAGGAGATTCCTATTTGCTCCCTGGAAATAGGGTTTGGAACTTGCCAGCCCTGGAGGATGGTGGTGGAGGCTTTCTGTTATTTGCTTACAGAAAAACGCAGACCTGAAGTCATGATTGTCCTATTATCAAATAGTAAATTTTGCTTTGCCTAACCTGCTTGGATTCATGGTCAAAGCCCATAATAAAGTATAAAGTTGTCTTATTTGAAAACTCCTAGCAAGAGAACAGGGCACCTTTCCTATAAGCAAGTGTTTTGTGACACATCTGAAGTAGACCTTTTACACTAGAATAGTTTTTTCTAGTATACGCTTTTTATCAGTGAACAAGTAATTCTTTCTTCAGAGGCTGCGTTTGCTCAGCCCGAGGCAACGGTGTGAGATAACACTGCTAAATAGATTCCAGTCAGATGATCCTGGCTGTGTGAGTTTATAAAAGACCTCTGTTTAAGTTCAAAAATAAATAATTAAAACACATGCACAGACTAAAGGTTGTTGGTCCTAGTGAGATTAAAATTAGTCTGCTATATTATAGAGGTTCTTTATATTTTTCTCAAAAGAATTCATGGTGGTTTTTTTTTTTTTTTTCCATTTCATCGAAAGGTCTAGGTAGAAAAAAATGATAAAGGTTTTTGAGTTTTGTTTTTTTAAACTCGCTGTCAAGTTAAAACATCCTCACATCGTGCCTGGACTCTTGCTAGTCTCTGGAGAATTATAAGGTAATTCTTATCTATGGCTCCTTTGAAATTGCCTGCGTAAGATAAAATTCTTCCAAGCAAGGACTTTTCGAAAAGATGTGTTGATTTTCAAGTAGGTGTTTTGGTGATGGATTACTAAAGTCTTGAATTGAGAAATGGGAAAAGTCACAGGCAAAGTCCTCTTCCAGTTTTCTTTTGTAAGCCCTGCGCCCAGGTTTGGGGCTAGGCACACGGTGTGCAGAGTGGATGCCACATGGCCGTGCGCTGTCCTTGCCTTGGCGCGCCTGTCCAGCCGGCCCTTCTTGAAGGGACCTCAGCCCATCTGCTGTTCGAAGTCAGTAGAAGGCCCAATGTCAGGGTGGGAGGTGGTGGTCCCGGGCATTTCTCCAAATGGTTCCCAGACATGCTTTGCAGGGGCCATATGTTCCTGTCTGGTCTTCATCCTGAGACTCCCTTGTCCGTGAAGGTCCCCTTCTTTTAAGATTTAATTTTTTTTTTTAATTTTTTTTAACGTTTATTCATTTTTGAGACAGAGAGAGACAGAGCATGAATGGGGGAGGGTCAGAGAGAGAGGGAGACACAGAATCTGAAACAGGCTCCAGGCTCTGAGCCATCAGCACAGAGCCCGACACGGGGCTGGAACTCAGGGACCATGAGATCATGACCTGAGCCGAAGTCGGACGCTCAACCGACTGAGCCACCCAGGCGCCCCAAGATTTAATTTTTTTAATGTTTTTTAATGTTTATTTTTGAGAGCTAGACAGAGCATGAGTGGGGGAGGGGCAGAGAGAAACGGAGACACAGAATCTGAAGCTGACTCCAGGCTCTGAGCTGTCAGCACAGAGCCCGACATGGGGCTTGAACTCATGAAGTATGAGATCATGACCTGAGCCAAAGTTGGACACTAAATCAACTGAGCCACCCAAGTGCCCCTAAGATTTTATTTTAAAGTAATCTCTACACCCAGCATGGGCCTTGAGCTGAGAGCCCCTACATCAAGAATTGCATGCGTCACCAGTTGAGCCAGCCAGGTGCTCAGGTGAAGGGCCCTTCTAAACACGAGCCAGTCTGTGGACTGGGATAAAAATCTTGCTTTGAAAAATGAAAACAAACAAACAAAACCCAGAAACCAATACTCGCTTTATCTGTTATGTTTTGCCTTCATACTTTCTCATAAAACGGTTTGCTGATACTTTTTGGGAATCTGTGTGTCAGAAAAGTTGTATCTAAATTACAGTTGTGTTAAAAACGAATGACAGAATCTAAGTAAAATCAGCGGTAGCCCCATTACTGCTAACACTGGTGTTACTCCTGGGGTGGGGTTCCATCGTTCTTCCACCCTCTGTCCCCTGTTTCTCGGACCCGTGACCACCGGGACTAGACCAGTCACAGGATGTGGGCACAAACTGTGCTTTCAGAGTTCGAAGATGTGCGTGTGCCTGCATATTGTATTTTGTAAGTGGCATCATGCTTTATGTGTTTTGGATTGCTTTTTTCTTTTTCACTAAGGCAAAAAAAGAACCACATTTGTAAAGTAGCAACATGATTTTTTTTTATTAAAAAATTTTTAATGTTTATTTTTGTGTGTGAGAGAGAGAGAGGGAGCAAGAGCGTGAGTGGGAGGAGTGTGAGAGGGAGAGAGAGGGAGACACAGAATCCGAAGCAGGCTCCAGGCTCCCCAACACGGGGCTCCAACTCACAAACTGAGATTATGACCTGAGCTGAAGTCGGATGCTCAACCAACTGAGCTACCCAGATGCCCCCATATCATCTAGACTCTTTAAAAAAAAAAAAAAAAATTGTGATAGGGGCACCTGGGTGGCTTAGTCAGTAAAGCATCTGACTTTGGTGTAGGTCATGATCTCATGGTTCATGGGTTTGAGCCCCGCAGGGGGTTCCACACTGACCGTGTGGAGCCTGCTTGGGATTCTCTCTCTCTTTCTGCTCCTACCCCACTCATGCTTTCTCTCTCTCAAAAATAAGTAAATAAATAAAATTGTGATAAATCCTTTGGAAGCAAGTTTTTATAATCTAGATAATCACCTCTAATGATTTCTGGGTGTGTTATGTTCTTTTTAAGCAAGAGCAAGATATTGTTAGTTTAGATAACCAGCTACTTAATGTCCTAGTACCCTTAATGTCCTGATGTCCTTCCAGAAACTTAGGCAGCATAGGGGGGCATGTACCTGATGTTGGTTTCCATTAGGCTCATTTTTTCAGGAAATGTCTATTGATGATAAACACCATTTGCTGGGCCTGGGCAGAGAGGGTTGAACAAAATGTCATTGGTTCTCACCCTCAGGGAACTTAGAGTTCTGGACGGGATGTAGACAATCAGAGAAGTAAACAAGTAAGTACACATATGGGTATAAGTTCTGCTAAGTGTCCTGGAAGAAGAGAATGTGGGCTGTGGAAGAGATTAGTGGAGGAGGCATAACGGCTTCCACGGGGTGGAGTCAAGGAAGGCTACCTGAAAGAGGTGTCTTCAGCAGCCGGAAGAGAAGCCACCGGTACGTGAGGAGTGTGTGGAAAAGACATACGGACAGTAGAGGAAACGATGACATGTTCCAAGGCCATGTGGCTAGGAAGATCCTATTTGGGGAAAGAAATGAAAGACGGCCAGTGTGGCTGAGAATTATGGGGTCAGCGGGGGAGATATGGACACTTTTCGTGCTGTGTGGGCTTCTTTAAAGGGTTTGTAGTTTCTTCTTCGTGCAGTGGGAGACATTCAGTGGGTTTGAAGCCCAGGGCAACAAGGTCCAGTTAGTTCACACCAGCTACCCAGGAGATGAGCCGTGACCAGGCTGGGAAACCAGGGTTCAAGGTTTGTTTCAGAAGTAGTCCGGGCAGTACTTGTTGGCACTGAACGTGGATGTGTTGGGGAGTCAAAGATGAGTCCTGGGTTTGTGACTTGGCTTCCTGGTACCACTAGCTGAGGTAGGGCAGCCCAAGGGGGGATTGGCTTAATGGGAGAGGAGGAGGTTGAATTCGGCACATGAAGTTTGAGCTGCCCTTGAGAATGCCTCGTGGAGGTTTAAGAAAGGCAGTTGGGCACATGGGGGCCTGGAGCTCCAAAACGAGCGGGTTGGTGAAACAGATTTAGGCATCGTCAGCCTGTAGATCATGTTCAAGGCCAAGGGAGAGGGTGGACTCACCCAGGGAAGAGGTACAGAGAGATGATAGAGTGATTGTTTAGTTCATCCAAGATCCCAGGGCTGAGCAGTTAGGGAGCTGGCGTTTGAACCCAGACAAGTTCTAGAGTCAGGGCTCTCCTCTGGTGTGCCATGCCACCACTGGGGCTCTGCAGCCACCCAGGTGGTCTGTCATTGCTCTTCTTTGAAGGGGGCAACATCATAAGGAAGTTGAATCGTTTCAGAAACTTTCTGTAGTCTAGAACACTGCTTACCCTAGAAGTATCTCACGGCTCTTTCATCTCTGATTACTTGGATTCGGAAATGAATATGAATCTGGATATGAATGGTTAATTTCACTTTGCAAGTTAGGGTGAGGCTGTCTCCCTTTAGCCCATGACTGTGTGTGTTGTTCTCGGCCAGTGCCCCCACCTCCCAGTTGATGCGGGCTAATGTTGTCATGGCGATGGTCTGCCCCAAGTGTGTGCGGCCTGACCTCCCAGGGCCCCCAAATCAGCCAGCAGTGTAGGCAGTGCGTGGGCCACTTGTGGGCTGTGTTTTCCAGTGTATTTTTTAAAGCATCTATACCTGAGTGGCCGATTGCAGACGTGGGAATGAGATTTTTTTTTCCTGCATGAGGTTTAACCACAGGCCAGCCTCTGCTGAAAGACGGGTGTGATGTCGGGAAAAGATGGGTTTCTGTGCATCAGAAATTGCTCCCTGCATCCATCAACCAAACCGAACAGAGCGTGTAAGCCCGCCATGCTTAAGCTTTACATAACATAGAATTTATCATTTTAGCCATTTGTAAGCATACAGGTCAGTGATGTTAAACACTCACATTGTTTTGCAGTTAATCACCAGAACTCTCTTCATCTTGCAAGTCTCTAACTCTGTACCCATTAAACAGTAACTCCCCATTGCTCCTTCTCCCCCCAGCCCCGAAAAGCCACTATTCTGCTTTCTGTCTTGGAATTTGCCTACTCCACGTGTCCCATATAAGTGGAATCATACAGTATTTGCCTTTTATAATTGGCTTTTTCACTCAGCATAACGTATTTCCATGTTGTGCATGTGTTAGAATCTCCTTCCTTTTTAAGGCTGAATAATATTCCGTGGTGTGGATATTGCACATTTTGTTTATGCATTCATCCATTGATGGACATTCAGGTTGTTTTCACCTTTCAGCTATTGTGAAAATAGTGCTATGAGTGTTGGTAAAAATCACACTAAAGATTTTGCTCTTTTTTCCCCTCACCAACTAGAAACGATCTCTCACTTAGGGGTGATTTACAAAGGTTGGTTGGTTTGAATAAAATGATTTCTCATCAAACTTGGTGCCTGAAAGTTCACATTTCAAGGGAAATGACTGATTTCCTGTCTGCTGGAAAGAAGCAATTCTAGCGAATTTTTTTTCATGTGTGTGCAAGCAACTGGTTAAGAAATTAATCATAATGGGCTATCTTATCAACCTGTTATTTCTTGCCCTTCCCCCTATTTTTTTTTGTTCAGTAATGATGTCAATCGATACTTTAATACTACCTAGATATACCATAACAGTATGTATTTATATCTGTATGTAATACGAATACATCATTTTTCAAAACTCCGTATTTTTTTTCCTAATAAAAAGGAATACCTGTTTGAGACATTTAGAAGAAACAGAAATTCAAATTACCCATAAACCTATCACCCAGAGATGACCAGTTAATGTTTTGGTATAGGACATGCACACACATGGGTGGGTTATTATCTGTCAGTTATTGTTTGTTATGGTATATGTATGTGTTCTCTGTTTTTATTTTATTAAAATTTTTTTTAATGTTTATTTTGAGAGAGAGAGAGAACGTGTATGGGAGGGACATAGAGGGGGGGAGAGAGAGAATCTGAAGCATGCTCCCTGCTGTCAGCACAGAGCCCGACCTGGGCTCAGTCCCACAAACTGTGAGATCATGACCTGAGTTGAAATCAAGAGTCAGATGCTTAACCAGCTGAGCCACCCAGGTGCCCCTGTATCCTCTCTTATTAAATACTAGGGGGGCATCTGAGAGGCTTAGTCAGTTAAGCATCACAATCTTACAGTTCTTGAGTTTAAGCCCTGTGTTGGGCTCTGTGCCGACAGTTGGAGCCTGGAGCCTGCTTTGGGTTCTCTGTCTCTCCCTCTCTCTGCCCCTCCCCCAAACTGCACATACCGATTTGTAAGTTTCTCTTCTTTCACTGAGGAAGCCCTTATGAACACCCTCCCTTGCCATTAAATCATATCCTGATGAGTGTGACTGTTGGTGCCTGGGTAGCAGTGCATTCTCAGAAATGTCTTGAATTCTCTCGGTGGAGGTGACACCGTGGGAGTCAGGTGTCTTGTGAGTTCTGTGTGGAGCGTGATTTCTCTGCTGAAGATCTTAATGGAGGAGAGAGAGTGGCATTTCCCTCATTTTACAGTAGAAAAAACAAGGAGTAGAAGTTAGGTCTGAATGACTTAACCAGGACGGGGGAAGCTGGAAATAGAAACCAGATCGTTCATTCACTGCCTGGTGCTTGATTCACTCTATAAAGCTAATCTCAAGATCACTATCAGCGGAAATTATTATCCCTAATCTCCTGGGAGTATGCTTTAATATTTTTCTGTTTGCTTAATGGTAATTTCAATTCCATGTCTGTTTTTTTTTTTGTTTTTTGTTTTTTGTTTTTTTTTCACTTAAAAAAATAAAAAACTTTCCAGACTTCTTTGGGAGACTTGGGGATGTTTCCTCTCACGTGGCTGGAAACCTGTATAAGCCTGGGACCATCCCCTCACCGCCCGAACTGAGAATCCTCAGGCCAGCAGCAGGCCAGTTTTTTCAAAAGCTGTTTGGAAATTCAGAGTCTGTTTTACTTACCAGATGCCTCCTTTTTTTGGCGGTTTTATTAGCTCATTCATTCAAAATACTCCTCTTTAAAAGGCTAGCAAGGTGCCATCCTTATGGAAATCATATTGGTTAGATTCTGGTTGTAATCTGTATAGTGTTAATTTGGTGCTGATTGTTTTGGGGATTTGTGAAGTGCTGATTATTTTGTTCAGTCATTTTTCAGGGGTTTACTGTACACCTAATATGAATTAGTTCTGGACTTAAGGACCTGTGAATCCCTTAGAGAGCTAGTCAAGAAAATTCACTGGGAAGGTGCAGGGCTACGGTGACAGCAATGCTCAGGAGACAATGGGAGCAAGGCGGGGCTCTGTCTGCAAAGAGAGGCAAGAGGGGGCAGGGAAGGGGCCATTCTAAACCTGAGCCCCTGAACCCTAAGTTATGCCCTGGGGGAGCTCAGCAGGTTGTTTGCCCTCATTGGAAGGAAGGGTGTGTCTGGGGGAGTGGAAGGATGTGCAAAGGTACGGGGCGTGCAAGGGCTTGTGCCCTTCTGTCCATTCTCACGCTTAGAAGCAACAGGCAGTTTCTCATCAACACTGTAGAGCTGAGCTGGCAGCTCTCTGGGTGACAGCCATGGCTGTGGGCAGGACAGACGGTGGCAGCTCCTGGGACTACTGCTGCCCCTTTCACACCTGAGGCCCCTCAGGGTCACCCAAGGGCAACCCTTGAGGTATCTGATGGGACTGTTGCCAATTTGCTCTTTAAGAGTTAAAAAAAAAAAAGGGGGGGGGAGGGGCCTAGGTGGCTCAGTTGGTGGAGCATCGGACTTCCTCTCAGGTTATGATCTCAAGGTTCGTGGGTTCAAGCCCTATGTCGGGCTTTGCACTGACAGCATGGAGCCTACTTCAGATATTCTCTCATTCTCTCTCTCTCTCTCTCTCTCTCTCTCTCTCTCTCTCTCTGCCTCTCTCCCACTCATGCGTACTCTCTCAAAAATAAATAAGCATTAAAAAAAAAACAGACGTGGAACTCAATCAGGTATTTGCCCACTCGTATTCATTGTGGCATTATTCACAAAAATCAAAAAGTGGAAGCAACCCAAGTCTCTATCAATGGGTGCATATCTCAACCAAATAGCTGAAACTGCTAAGGCTGAACCTACTATTTAGCCTTAAGAAGGAAGGAAATTCTGACACATACATGAAGTGGATAAACTTTGAGGACATTGTGCTAAGTGAATAGGCCAGACACAGAAGGACAAATGCTGAGTGATTCCAGTTACATGGAGTACCTGACCTACTCAGAAATCAGAGACCGGAAGTAGGCTGGAGGTTGCCAGCAGGGAGGGGGGGGGGGGGGGGGGGGGGGGAGGACTAGGGAGTCTGTGTTTAATAAGAGCACAGTGTTTCAGTTTGGAATGAAAAATTTCTAGAGATGCTGCTGATGGTGGCATAACAGTGTGAATGTACTTAATGCCACTAAATTGTGCACTTAAAAATGGCTGACATGGCAATTTTATGTTACACAAATTTTATCACAATAACAAAAAGTTTTTCTTTAAGCTTTGTTTTGTTTTTTTTTAAGAGAGAGAACGCCTGTGTGCACAAGCAGGGGAGGGGCTGAGAGAACCCCAGGCCGGCTCTGCGCTGTCAGCCTGGAGTCCGACGTGGGGTTTGATCCCATGAACCTTAAGATCATGGCCTGAGCCTAAATCAAAGAGTTGGACTCTTAACTGCCTGAGCCACACAGGCGCCCCAATAAAAAAACGTTTTAATGGCAGAAAAAAGCAAGGCAGAGCAAAGCTGCGCTCCAGGCTGGGGCTGCCTGTCGAACCTGGAGGAAGAGTCCCTGGCCCCTCCGCTTGGTTCCTCAGGAGGAACTCCCCCTCCATATCCTTGCCGATGACAACAAGGACCAGGCTGTCCTGCGGCAGAAGAGCAGTCAGACGTTTGCACGAGCCGTCTGTGCTGGAGGGTCCCCTCTACCCCACAACAGGTACCCGGGACACAGGGTCTCCACTAGGCTCCAGCCGCCTAAAACCCTGGTCTGGTGGTTAAATACATTAAACCCGTAACGCCAGACCTTTTACAAAGAAGCTGCCTCTGTCAGGAAAACAGTTATTCTGTTCATGGAGCCTTAGAGTTCCAAGAGCAAAGCTTGCCTTGGCCCAGTCCAAAGTTCCAAAGTTAATTTTTTGAAAACCCATCATTCTTCTCCAGTTGGGTAAAACTTTCTTATTTCTTTGGCAAAATAGCTCTCATTGGAAAGTAAACTTTGAAGTTGTTTGAAGCTAAAAGAGCTTTCAAAGGTAGCAGAGACAGAAAGAGCTTCACTTCTTTTGAAATAAACTTCTGGAGAACTCATCAGAATTTGAAAGGACTGTGGGACAGATGTCCCAGTGCTCACATAAGTAGTGAGGGGGTTTGAAGTGGTGTATGTGACCTGCAGAGATTCTCCCGAGACTCCTTTGAAATTCCGTTGGTTTCCCCTAATTGGAGCCAGCCGACTGTGGGGTCACGGGTGGCCTCAAGGCAGGTGGCTCCTGCCTGGCTTGGCGGTGGCCCTGAGTGGGTCAGCCAGCCCTGAGGGAGGGAGGGATCACCGAGCAGCCTTCCATCCTTCCCGGCTCCCTTCTGGAAGACAGCCCCACTCCTTCTTGTGAGCCGTAGTTCTGGAAGAGGCGAGACACGAGAATGAATCTGCATTTCCAAAGTGCCACCTCAGACTGTGTAGTGTAGACCTTGCCCCGTTCCTTACCTACCACCTCCTGGCTCTGAGGCCTTGGGCAAATTACACACCATGTTGGGACCTCAGTTTCTCCATTTGTAAAATGGAAGTCAGAGTAGTACCTACCTTACAGGGATGTGGTTAGAAGTAACACAAAGAGGGGGGCACCTGGGTGGCTCAGGTCATGATCTCGTGGTTCATGAGTTCAAAGCCCGATAATTGGGCTTGCTGCTGTCAGCACAGAGCCTGCTTCAGATGCCCTACACCTGCCCCTCCCTTGATTGTGCTCTCTCAAAAATAAATAAAACCCTAAAACACACACACAGAGGGGCACCTGGGTGCCTCAGTCAGTTAAGCATCTGACTCTTGATTTCGGCTCAGATCATGATCTCACGCACGGTTCCTGAGTTCGAGCCCCACATCGGGCTCTGAGCTGACAGCTGGGACCTTTCTTGGGATTCTCTTTCTCTCTCCCTGCCCTTCCCCTGCTCATGCCAGCACACTGTCTCAAAAATAAATAAACATTAATTAAAAAAAGTAAACCAAGATATCTATAAAGCCTTTGGCAGAGTGCTTGGTATGTAATGTTCAGAAGATGAAATAGAAGTGTAACCAGGATCTGCCGGCATTTTGATCTGGTGTGATGTTCCTCCTGAGAGCCTTAGTGCTGTTGGAAGGAATGTCTGAGCACCCACAGCATGACTGTCCCCTTTCTTCCACACCTTCACTCTGGCCTCTGGAGGGTTGGGTGGCAGGGATGCTTCCAAGCCTTCCACTCCATGTTTCTGGGTTCCAAGACCACTCAGCCAAGGCTCCTCAGGCAGAATGTTGATGGGCCTTGGTTCCCTTTATGCCCCCCCATGCTTTTTATTAGTCTAAATGCAGAAGCCAACTGCTGGGTTTTTATGAACCTGGGAAAATGGGCTCTTGATGATTATGAGGCATTAAGTCTTAGAGCCAATTTAATAGGCACAGACCAGCATCAGAGTGAGCCTTATTTGTCCTGAATCTTGACAGGCTTCAGGTTTGAAGGACAGGTGTCCGAATCCAGGAACAGAATGTCTCAGACTGAGCAGGGCTGTTTCAGGTTATAGAGTAAAGATGAAAACCTTTTTTCACATGTGTTGGCTGCAAAGAACGTGAGAGTTTGCACTTCCCTTTAGGGATGATCAGATAGTGTTGTACATGATGGCCGTCTCCTGGGCTTTGCTAACATGTGACCTGGGCAGCTGGGCAGTCCCCTCACCTGGATTAGTGATCGCCTAGGTCCCTCTCAGTGCTAACACCCAGCAAGACTTCCCTGGTTTGCTCCTCCTTGGCCCCACCTGGCCTGAGCAAGGGTCTTCCCTCCTTCTTGCTCCCACGACACCTTGAACATACCTGTTGGGGCATTCTCCATTTTTTAAATTCTCTCCTAATGTGTCTCCCCACCAGATTGTTCTTTTTAAAAAAAAAAAACAAAAAAAACCTTTTTTTTAAAAAAATGTTTATTTGTATTTTAGAGACAGCGTGGGCAGGGGAGGGGCAGAGAGAGGGAGACACAGAAACGGAAGCAGGCTCCAGGCTCCGAGCTGTCAGCACAGAGCCTGTCATGGGGCTCGAACCCACGAGCTGTGAAATCATCACCTGAGCCAAAGTCAGATGCTTAACCAACTGAGCCACCCAGGTGCCCTCTGCCAGGTTGTTCTTGAAGGCAACACTATGCTCTTTTCATCCTTGATTCCCCAGTACCTTGTCTCAGGTGTGTAACAAGTGATGAATGAATGGTTGAATGCATACCCAAGGGATGGTTTACAATTCCGGTGAGCTTTGTCCCAGGTGGTGTGGGAGAAGGTGTGGCATTGAACCTTCCCATGGTATATATGCTTTTCTTGTCAGCCCTGCATGTCTTTTCATTTGTGCCTCTGTTTCTTGGTAAAGCTGTACGAAGTTTTTCTGTTTTGTTATTATCTAACTTTTGACAGATCAAGGTGTTATTATTTTTCCTTGTGATTTTTAGGAATCTACCCAGCTTTCAGAGAGGGCTCTTTTTTCTTTTTCTTTTTTTTTTATGTTTATTTATTTTGAGAAAGGGAGAGAGAAAATCCCAAGCACGCTCCATGCTGTCAGTGCAGAGCCCGATTCGGGGCTTGATCTCATGAACCGTGAGACGATGACCTGAGCCAAAATCAAGAGTTGGATGCTTAACTGAGCCACCCAGGCCCTCTCACTTCTAGTCTGATGTCATCCCTCAGTTTCTGCCACTCCCTGGAACCCCAGCCACCTGGGGCTGGCCCCCACCAGACCTCCACCCACCACACGTGCCTTCCCTGGACTTCTGGTTCCCCATGATTCCATTGGCCTTGTGTCCCTGCCAAATGGGCACAGCTCAGAGCTCACCTGCATTCCAAGCTCTGGCCTGTGAGAGTAATCTGGAAGTTTTAGAGCTATGTTTCCCCTGTCTCCATACTATGTCAGGAGCCACCCAGAACAGGGACCAAGATTCTTCACTCTTCTTTGTCCCTAACACCTAGGACTGTGAACACTTGTGTGTATGTGATGGTGACACTAAAAATGCCGACAATGCCATCTTGCTTAGATTCATATAATAGAGACGGCTGGATCTGGAGCCCTGCCTGTTTCCCCTGCCACCCCATTATCACCAGCCTTTGCTTGAGAACAGTGGTCTCTAATCTTTCTTGGGATCACATAGACTTTCTTTTAGAAAAGAGTGGAAAATGGGCATATGTACATACACACATACACACTTCACCTCTGGTTTTAAAAGTGCACAGAACCCCTAGGAGGTCAGGCACCCAGGTTTAAGGATCTTGTGCTAAAGAATGACACCACTGAACATCCTTAGGGAAATAAAATGGTAGCTGATTGCATTTATTTTAGCCCACTGCTTTCTGAAAACATTGGTTGCAAACAATGTATCCCCCACCTTCCAGGTTGTTACGAATATTTTATTTTCCACAATAACCACGCGGTATCACACGGAAGCCCTGCCGATGAGGGGCCATTCAGACCCCTGGGACAGGCTCTTGCAAAGAATGCAATTCCACTGCTGTTGAACCCAGTTACATCTAAGTGAATATTCATGTGGTTTTAGGCACAGCTCTTGTGCCACAAATTCACTTTGGAAACCTTTCCTGAACAGCCTGGTAATTAGAACTGTGGTTGCTAATTACCTATACGATGAGGCAGATGTGCTAATAATATATTTTCAAAGGGCTCCGAAAGAGCTGTTAAAAAATTAAACTACCTCCCCAGATGCTGACAGGAACACAGAGGGACCTTAGAGCGGGTATTGTCTTCCGTCTTGCTTCTTGGATGCCTGAAAGTGCTCTCTGGTTCTCCTAGAAAACAGGATCAGCCTTTAATAAAAAGGGAGTCCTTTGCAAGCATGGCTTCCTTTAGAGGCTAGGGAAATGAGAAGTTAGGGAAATTGAAGTCTCAGAGCTCCAAACAAACAACACTTTGATGTGTACATCAGGGAGGTTGCCTGTTTGGCCTGCAGGGAGAAAGAGGGGGGTGGGCAGTCAGCAGGTGGTGGGTGAAGCAGGTCAGCCTGGGCCCACCTTCCCTTCCCACCCGCTGCCTGTTGCTGTGGGCCGGACACAAACCAAAAGGAGCAGTTCGACCCCCATTAAAAAGGAAAGGGACCAGCCCTGTAGTGAGGTGGGTGACGTAGTCTGCACCCTGGCTCTCCTACCGTCTGTCTCTGGCCTGGGCGGTCCATCAAGCTCTCCGTCTCCGTAGCCCTGGTTGAGAGAAATTGAACCAGATCAATAGTTTTCAACATTGTGTTCCCTAGAGCTTCAAGGATCTCAGCAAGAGCCCTAGCAGCTCCATAGGCAGTTGATTTATTTTCCCCCAATCATATTTTTCTACCTAGATAGCTTACATATCTTAACATTTATATATCATATGTAAGTATTTTAACAGCGTGATTAAGTTGCAATTCACACCACCATCCATTTAAAGTTCGGTGGGTTTAGCATATTCACTACGTCGTGCAACTATCACCATTGGGTAATTAAAAAAATTTTTTAATGTTTGTTTATTTTTGACAGAGCATGAGCAGGGGAGGGGCAGAGAGAGAGGGAGACACAGAATCTGAAGCAGGCTCCAGGCTCTGAGCTGTCAGCACAGAGCCCGACGCGGAACTTGAACCCACAAACTGTGAGATCATTAACTGAGCCAAAGTCGGACACTTCGCTGACTGAGCCACCCAGGTGCCCACCATTGTATAATTTTAGAACATTTTCATCACCCCCAAAAAGAAACCCTGTGGCCATTAGCAGCCACTCCCAATTCCCCCTACTTCCCACACCCAGCCCTAGACAACCACTAATGTACTGTCTGTACAGATTTGCCTGTTCTGGGCAGTTCATATAATTGGAATCCCACAATACGTGGTCTCTTGTGTCTTCTTTCACTTAGCATCATATTTTCAAGGTCCATCCATTTTGTAGCATGTGTCAGTACTTCATTCCTTTCTATTTTTTTTTATTTAAAAAAATTTTTAAGTTTATTTTAGAGGGAGAGAGAGAGAGCTGGGGAGAGGGGCAATGCGGGGGGGGGGGGGAGAGAGAGAGAGAGAGAGAGAGAGAGAGAGAGAGAGAGAGAGAGAGAGAGAGAGAATCTTAAGCAGGCTCCACCCTGAGCATGGAGACAAACATGGGGCTCGATCCCATGACCCTGGAATCACAACCTGAGCCGAAACCAGGAGTCAGATGCTCAACTGACCGAGCCACCCAGGTGCTCCAGTTCTTCATTCCTTTTTATGGCTGCGTAATATTGCATCTTACTCATCCGTTGTTGGACGTTTGGGTAGTTTTCACATCTTGGCTGTTGTAAATCATGCTGCTTTGAACATTCACGTGCAAGTTTTTTGCATGGGTATGCTTTCGTTTCTCTTGGATTACATCTAGGAATGGAATTGCCACTTACCTGGGGTAATTCTGTGTTTAACATTTTGAGGTATAATTTACGTTGTATAATATATACATACACAATAAAAGATGTACAAACAGTGCATGTATATATATATAGTTGTATATAATATATATTTAATATATGCATAATGTATAATATAAGTAGTTGTATATAAAATGTTTTTAAAAATTGCAGTAAGAGCACCTGGGTGGCTCACTTGGTTAAGTGTCTGATTTTGGCTCAGGTCATGATCTCACAGTTCGTGGGTTCGAGCCCTGTATCAGACTCTGTGCTGACAGCTCAGAGCCTGGAGCCTGCTTCTGATTCCGTGTCTTCCTCTCTCTCTGCCCCTTCCCCGCTCGTGCTCTATCTCTCTCTCTCTCTCTCTCTCAAAAATAATAAAACATTAAAAAAAATTGCAGTAAAACATAAACTAATAGTGTTCTATAACCCTATCACATGGGTGACCATCTGTACATTAATTATGCATTAATTTCTGCTGCCAGAGTAAGTTGATTTTTTTTGTAACTAAGCTTCACCTGCCACATCTTTTTAATTGAATTGGGTCCTGAGATTTTTAGAAATGGTTACCATAGGCACATACTTATCTGTGTCAATTGAGATTATCTCTGTACTGTACAACCAAGGCCAAAGAAGCAAATTAGATGCTAAGATTGATCTTAAGAGTAGAAATGTCATCCATAATTCCTGGTTTCATATTGTTTGTACATCAAAATAGCTCTAATAGTGGTTGAGTTATAAGTACATTTTATATGGTCAATTTATAAAATTTATAATTTGTTTTATATTTTGGGATTTGACATAGATCAGTTTGAAAAAAATGTGCTGCTCAAAAGTTTGAACCTCAGTGATCTGACAAACTCTGAGGTCTCGGCTTTGGTTTTGGACCTCATTCCCATTATGGCTTTGGCTTCTGTTGGCTTGCCAAGGGTCTCGGGAAAGTCCCCCAGAGTGATGTTAATCTGACTCCCAGGAGCAGTTAAGATCCATCGTTGCCTCGCGTGGGCCACCTGTAGCTGCAAACAGTTGCCCCTGATGTACTTAAGCATTTATTGAGTACTTACTATGGCAAAGTAACGTAGTTATTAAAGGGGTTTCAAAGAAGGGAAGACCTAGTTATGTGTCTTCAGGGTACTGGCAGTCTGGAGATACAGGGTGTAAAATAAGAATGAAATCATTCTACAAGTGTCTAGATAGGAGTATTTCCTAATACGGTAAAGATACCAAATGTAGGAATTCCGAAACAGTCAGGGGCAGCTTCACAGAGCAGGTGGTTCCGCACCTGTAGGATTTGGAAGGATGAAGAGCAGGTGAAGCACATTCTGAGTTTTCTGTTGAACTAAGATTTGGTCACCCTTGAGGCATTCCTTGCCCCATAAACCTGTTATGAGGCCAATTCGGAAGTCCCCGGTTCCTCTCAGCTTCCATAGAGGGAGTTAACGTCGTGGTGAAGGAGGAGCAGGCATTTTTAAAAAGCCTTCCAGAAAGGAATGAGATCACTTGGGCCCCTTGTTAGGAAAAAGGACGTAATTGCTTTGGGGCCGGGTGGACAAGGAAGCATCAATCTTTGTTTCCATAAACTGCTATTGAGCGTGGGCCGAGGTTAATCTGAAAAACTAGAAAATAAAGATTGATGAAACCCCATCAATCCTGAATTTGCTATAAATAATTGCATGCTGTTTCTGAGCTGTCAAAATCCATTTCTACTGAAGGCCCTTTGGAACAGGGAAAGGTCAAACTGGAAACCAAGGGAGAAACTCAGGGGAGCGATTATGCTGGAAGGCAGCCTCCTAAAGGTCTTCTTAAATACTGATGTGGAAGTAACCAGCCTGCCTGACTTCCTGCTGGTTCTAATTAAGTTAGCTCCCGTTGACCTCTCACCTTTCCGGAACTGGGGCGCCTGGGAGAAGAGTGCACCTGTCGGCAGAGTTGGGCTTTCTCCTGGAGTGTGTGCACCCCAGCCTTTGTGTGGCAGACCCCACAGAGCCGGGCGTAGAGAGCCCTTATTTTGCTTTTGAATGGAAAATATGTATGTATCTGGCTTAGAAAGTCTTTCGCCTGCATAGGCATTCTTGCAAAGGGACCAGTAAGTCCTCCTAGTGATTGGGAAAGAAAGGTGCGGTCACCCATGCCCAGGCCATTGTCAGCGTGGAGTATTTAAGAGAAGGCCCCGTCCTGAGTGCAGAGAAGAGGGTCTGGGATGAAACACGCTTCCTGAAGAGGCTTGAGATGAGTGGAGGCCACGCGTCCATCAGACGCGATTCGGTGCTCGTGGGCCTTCAGAAGGCTCAGGAAACGGTTACAGTCAGCCTCTTTCTGAGGAAACAACCCCAGCCTCTGCATCTGCACCCTCCTCTCCCATCCGAAGCCCTGCAGTGTTCCTGCACCTTGTCTGTTCTTCTGGTGTCAGAAGGAAATGCTGCACGAGTGTGCTTGCACACACACTTATGTGGTGCCAACCCCAGCCCCACCCATCTGGTCCAGCTCCTCCTGGAACCGACCCTGTCCGTCTTATCGGGGGCCTGTTTCCTGGCTCCTTTTATAGGTTCTTCCCTGACTTTGCTTCAGAGCATCCCTCTATGTCTTGTGCTTACTTACCTGGTGGCCCATCCTGTTCAGCCCTGGTAAGGCATGTGTCTGAGAAATCCACTCTGAGTTTACCTTTTGACTCTCCCACAATAGTCTGGTTGTGTCTTCCCAGTTAAATCTCGGTTCTCCTTTGAGCTCACTCATGCCCTCCCTTGTCTCCCCTGTACTCTGTACCTAGTCTGTGCTGGCCTTAAACTCTGGACCGGGTGCTGGATTCCCAGTCACCCTTCCCACCTGGCTCAGGGAATCCCTTCTGCAGAGAACACCTGGATTTGAGGGCTTGAATTCTGAAGGCTATCCAGAACATATGTGAGTTGGCACTGTGCTTCTTGCACTGGTTATTAGATTGACAGAGCTCTTTTCTTCCAGGCTGAAGCCAACCCTTTTATTTTAGAGTCGTTTTCCATTGCTCGTGTCTCTTTCCCACCCTCAACCTGTCGGGGCTTGGTCCCCACTTGTCTCCCCACCACCCCCTCATTGGTATCCAGCATGTTTCGTAGCAAGGACAGCATCACTTATCTCTCAGCCACACAAACCCCAAACCTCTCTGGATCCTAATTTTTTTTTTCTTTTCAACCTATAAGCCTGCTTTTGGTTTTTGCTTTTGCACGTTTGGCCGCCTTGTTCCCTCCAGCTGCAGGGCAAGGCCCCTCCCTTCCCTCCAGGATGGGGCTGGGCCCGGATTAGGATGCAGCACTGTCACTGAGCCTGTGGCCCTGGCCGGCCCTTTTATTTCCTGATACCTGGAGGATGTCCCAGGAGATTGGACCAGTGCCTTCGGTAGCCAGTGTGCTGTGTCAGACTGCTGTCTTCTGACCTCCCTGTCTACTGTCTTTGTCAGGGCAGTTTGAACTTGTCCCCAGAGGGAATCATCGTGGATCTTCATACTGGGGAATGACATGATGGAAAGGGTGTTTTGTAAGATTAGGGTGGTGGTGGGCAGGGTGGACCCAGGCCTCTGAGGAGTGAATACCTGGCCGGTTACTAAATCCTGCCAACAGGTCTGTCTCCGAACAGCCCTCAATACCAAGATGACCTCACACCTTGGTTTTCCAGGATTTGTTGAGTTTGATGAGAGCTTTGAAGCGAAAGTAAACTCAGGCAAGCCCAGTGCCTTTGTATTCTCTGGAAACATTTAAAGTTGCTTTCTTGACCTGCGTATAAAAACGTAGAAACAGATCTTATTTGAACAAGCTGATTGCAACACTTAGTGGATGGATTTTAAAATCTGATTTTTGCCTGATTCATCAGCTCCAAGGTTTAAAACATAGCCACTTTGAAAGTCTGTTTCCATTCTTCCTTTTCTTAAGATAATCTGTTTTCCTTCTTTTGCAAGGAAGACTTCCATGATCTGCCGGGGGGAGGGGGGTTGCATGTTTCTGTCTGTATTCCAGGTATGGGGTATGGATCTGGCTTTAGGCACACAAGCTGTTATGGGCAAAGGAGGTTTTTCCTTGCACAGGCAAGCCAACTGTGTGCCTTTTGCTCACAGGCATTGCAAGGACTGACTGGCCCAGTAGGGTGTTGGTGGATCACCCCAGCCTGGTGTCCGGGCCCAGCTAGTCTGCCACCGTGATGGCAGATTTCGTGGCTCTCCTCTGGGATTTCCTCCACAGTCTGACAGGCAGCCGTTGCCAGGTGAGCACGTAAGGGCCACGCTGAGTCCATCACCACCTTTGCTGCTGGACAATGCTTTAGATCCATGGAAAGCAGAATTAAGCATGGCTCTAAGAAACATGTCTTTGTGCTAAAGCTAAGGCCAATTTTGCTCTAAGACTATGGATGTAGCTTCTTTTAAGAGGTGACAGCTGGGGCGCCTGGGTGGCTCAGTCGGTTAAGTGTCCGACTTCAGCTCAGGTCACAATCTCGCGGTCCGTGAGTTTGAGCCCCACGTCGGGCTCTGGGCTGATGGCTCAGAGCCTGGAGCCTGCTTCCAGTTCTGTGTCTCCCTCTCTCTCTGCCCCTCCCCCGTTCATGCTGTGTCTCTCTCTGTCCCAAAAATAAGTAAACGTTAAAAAAAAAAAAGTTAAAAAAAAAAAAAAGAGGCGACAGCTGACTTTTCTTTCTTCATCTGTGAACACATATGTATTGGTGGAGAAGAAGTTTGCTTCTTCACTGAGCACACTCTAATTTGACTTCTGCTAAAGGAGCATCTGGAATCTTGACTTTGACATTTGCCAAATCATGAACGAAATTATCATAACTTAGTTGCTGAATCTGGAGAGTAAGCTCATGATGTCGTGGTGTTAACAACTCAGAGCTATGTTAGAGAAATGAAGGGAGTGCATGTTAGAGGTGCACTTGGCTTTCAGAGAGCCTAGTGTGTGAAAACCAGCATTTTCACAAAAGATATCAATGAAAGTGTAATTCTTGGATATATGGAGGTTCTTCTCCTTAGGGTTCCTTTAAGTAGTAGGCTCCCGTAGTAAATAAGTTTACCAATTATAGATTTAGACTCTGCTTTCCAAGAACACCTTTTCTGCATGAGCTGAGCGCTATTTTTAGAACAAAAGAATATGTCTGTGATGTGGAGATACAAGAAAACAGGGTAGGATTTCAGGACATTTTACAGAGATTTTCTATCTGCTAAAAAGGTCAGCTAGTTTCTAGGCTAGTGGGCTCCCTGTCTTTTCTTGCTGGGCCCTAATTGGGCCCCTTGGAAGCTTTGAACTCTAAGTCTGAAAAGGAGACTAGGAGATGAAGGCTCCCGTAGTCTCTTGGTTGAAGTGGGACTTCATATCCAGCCCTGTCTCCTTGCCCGCAGCCGGGTACCACCAGCTTTACCTGGGGAAGGGGGTCTGTATCCTGATAGTCTTCAGAGTTTTCTGAGACCCCAGAAATGTCTCAGACCACTGCTCCCACACCCACAGGTTGACATTGTGAACCTGTGGACATCGGGATCAGGCCTCGAGGTGAGGTTGGAGCCCTGCTTCTTGCTTCCGCTGGTGGTCCTTGATCCCCCTCCTCCCATCTCTGCTGACCGCCTTTCTTGCTTGCTGGTCCATAGCCAGAGAACAGGGTACCCAGCCCTAGGGACGGCTGCCCAGCCTGGGAGAGAATCCTGGATTCCCTATTGGCTCCCATTCTTCTATCCTGCTCAGATGCCGCAAGTGTCCCCAGTGATGGAGACAGATTGCAGCTTTATCCCAAGGCGGAGTGCCGTTCCCACTGCCCTTGCTTTTCCTTTCCACGGTTTCAATCATTGACAAATCTTTATATTTACATTTATAATTAGATGTGGAACTAGCAAAGAGCCTGAGAGGATATACACCAGACTCTTGGGTTTTTTTGTTTTTGTTTTTTTAATGCTTGTTTATTTTTGAGAGAGAGAGAGAGAGAGTGAGTGGGGGAGAGGCAGAGAGAGAGGGAGGCACAGAATGCGAATCAGGCTCCAGGCTCTGACCTGTCAGCACAGAGCCCGACGCGGGGCTTGAACTCACCAACTGTGAGATCAAGACCTGAGCCAAAGTCGGATGCTTAACTGACTGAGCCACCAGGCGCCCCCACATACACCAGACTTATAAAGAGTGTCCTCTGGCCCTTGGGGTTTGCTTTTCATTTCTTAGTTTCTACTTCATACATTTCCTGATTTGATTTTTTTTTTTTTTTTTTTACAGTGAGATATATTACTTTTATAGTCACAAAAGCAGTACAAATTCCACTTGGGAAAACGAATGTTTAATAAGCTCAAACAGAAGAAACTCATTTTAAACATCACGTCTTCTACCTGCCAACTGCCCAGCTGTCCCTTCTCCCTTCCCACCGTCCCACTAGATGAGCGTCTGCTGTCTCCCTCTACTTCCTGTTGCAGTGAGGCATTGGAAAGCTTCCTGAGGGTGACTTCTGGCTTCTGTTGACCAGCCTGGGAATTCATATATTGAATAGGAAGAGCCTACCAATAGTTGTGCATAGAAAAGCATTGAGTGGAAGGTCAGGTGCTTTCTGGGAAAAGTCCATAAGAACCCACCTGCCTGTTGATGGAGTTCGTCGTTGCATTCAGCCAGCCTGAACTGAGTACCTACTGTTTGCTGAACATGCTCCATCCCTAGGCCACAAAAGTGGTCCCTTCCCTAAGCCAGCCCATTGTCTAGTGTGGTTCAGTTTTGTCTGAGGGAGAGAGATAGAGACATAGGTAACAAAGCAAATAAATTACAAGTGTGCACATGTCTTGTGACCATGTTAATAGGTTATTTTTATGGTTGTTGTGTTTTTCCTTTTTTGGGTCATAATAACTGTCTGAATGGATTTGAGGTAGCCATGACCTCAGCTTGCCCATTAGCTGTGTAGCAAGTATCCGTGATGCCCTCACTTCTTCACACGTGTGAAGACATAACTGTGCCTGCCAGTGGCCCATCTTATAGCCAGGAAGGGGGCTCCTTACGTGGGGGAAAACTGGAGCCACAGAGGAAATTGCCTTTTTGTTAGGATAGCATTGGTTGGCCCAGATGGCGTACGTCCCTTCTTGCTCTCAAAGCTCATGTTTTGATCTCAGATTTTTAATGGGCCCCAGGGTTCCGGTGGCAGTCAAGGGAGAGAGCACTGATCCAGCCTTACTTCCTCATTTGACACTGAGCCTAAGGCCAGGGGCCACTTTCCTTGTCAAATGCTGGTCCTGTCAGGGTCACATGCTGTCCCCTGTGGTGCCCTCTGCCTGATGTTGGCTTTTGGGCCAAGCTGCTTCTTCAGGTCACCCCATAGGGGGATTGGCCTTGATCATCTGGCCCAGGATGACCCTGCCTGGCCTCACCGATCAGCAGGGACGGCAGCGAGCCCAGAGTCCAGCTCTGGTGAGGTTCTTTGGGCAGTTGCCCCCCTGCCCACATCAGCGTTCTCTCTCTCTCTCTCTCTGAGACACTCTGCTTACTGTGCTAAGAAGCGATGCCCTTTTTCCAGAAGCTCTGATGAAGATGCCCCGGGCACGGCTCCCACCTTGCCCCTTACTCTCCTGGGGTCCCCAGAATCACTGCTGGCTGGGCTGGCAATAGGTATGGTCAAGCCTTTGAGGATGGCCAGGCAGCTGGGCCCACTTACCCCACCCATCAGTTTGTGTGGGTAGTCATTGCTCTTGCCCTAAAAGTGGAGCTGCTGACATTTTGGTGCCTAAAAGACACTTTCAGAATCCTGGCCCTGGGTCTTCCCTTGTCCAGTCCCCTGTTAGCCCAGTCACTTGTTTTTCTGTGTGATTTTTTTCTCTTCTCCCAGTGACCTTTCCTTAAGTTTTCAGTGTAAGTGGATTTATTATAACCAGCCCTGGGTCCCAGGAGCTCACAGTGACTTCCTCTGCGGTGAACCATCAGCCCTAATGATAAAGTGGATTAATTTGGTCCAGGTAGGTGTATCCAGATAGGCAGTCTTGTCATGAATTAGCATTTCCTTATCTAGACAGAGTCCAGCGTTCAAAAGATACTGGGGACTTTAGGGAGGCTGGCATGTACGGTTGTTGAATGTGAGCCACGTTGGCCTCAAAAGTGTTAAGGGACAGTGTGGAAGGCCCCAAATCATAACCGTCAGACTGGGCAGGGAACCTTGAGTTCTGACGACCCGCCCTGAGGACCAGTCATGGACTCTTCCCATTCGATCATGTCCACACGTAATGCTTGGGCTCTTACTTAATGTCTACTTGCTTAAGAAGGCCAAGTGTTCTTTTTCGGTCATTAAAACCTGCGAAGACCCCTGCTTGTTAACTGTGCCTGATGAGGAGGAGTTTGCATGGTAATGGACTTAGTTTATGAGGCAGGTTGCAGGGTGAAAAGTGCCTGGTGAAGCTTGGCCACCTTCCCTAAGCTTTCTCTTCCATTTCAGGCTTTCTGAGATAGAAAGCAAAGGGGGAGGTTATTACATACCTTGAAAGGATCTAACAAGGGGCAGAGATGAGCACTGCTGGGTTAACACCACAGGACATGCCCTTGTGGCAGTGAACAAAGGCTTATTTTATGTGGGAAGGGCAGGCACTGCATTTTTGTTTTCATGGTGCCTTTGACCATAATGTTCTTTGCAGACTGTGTGTCCATCTCAAAGAATACAGTTGATCCTAGGGGCGCCTGGTGGCTCAGTCGGTTGAGTGTCAACTCTTGATTTCTGCTCAGGTCATGATCGCAGGGTCATGGGATTGAGCCCTATGTTCCATGCTCAGCGCAGAGCCTGCTTAAGATTCTCATATTCTCTCTCTCTCTCTCTCTCTCTCCCTCTCCCTCTCCCTCTCCCTCTCTCTCTCTCTCCCTCCCCTTCTCTCTCTTTCTCTTTCTTGCTCTTTCTCTCTTTCTCTGCCCCCCTCTCATTCTACTCCCTCCTCCCCTGGCCTTCTGCCCTTGTCCTTATCTGTTCTCTCTCTAAAACAAAACAAAACAAAACAAAACAACCAAACAAACAGTTGACCCTAAACAACATGGGGGTTTAGGGGCACTACCCCTCCTTCCCCCACTCCTGTGCGCAGTGGAAGATTTGCATGTTATTTTTTACTCCCCCCAAACCACTAATAGCCTATTGGTGACTGAAGCCTTACTGATAACAAATAGTCGACTAACACATATTTTGAATGCTATATGCATTATATACTGTATTATAATAAAGGAAGCTAGAGAAAAGAAAATGTTACAACCATAAGGAAGAGAAAATACACTTACAGTACCGTTTGGTATTTTTCAAAGAAAATTCACATGTAAGTGGACCTGCACAGTCAGTCCTGTGGTGTTCAAGGGTAAAGTGCAGATTGTTTGGTCCCATTCATGAAGAAGAGAGTCACATCCACTGAATTTAGAGGAACAAGTGCATATCTGGGTTTGGGGATTTTTTTTTTCCCCTTTAAGGAATCCAGACCTTAAATTCCTGTGTGTGTGTGTGTGTGTGTGTGTGTGTGTGTGTGTGTGTGTGTGTGTGTGTGAGAGAGAGAGAGAGAGAGAGAGAGAGAGAGAGAGAGAGAGAAACTATACCTGTTCAGCTCATGAAGAGAGTATCAAATGTATTGACTTCTAAAAAACAAATCCTGGGCACCTGGCTGGCTCAGTCAGTAGAGCATGCGACTCTTGATCTTGGGATTGTGAATTCAAGCTCCGTGTTGGGCATACAGATTACTTTTTAAAAATCCTCATAAATGTATGGAAAGATATATTTGAATTTGGTTATTTTTCAAATAAGCACCTTTCTTTTCTGGTATAGGAAGAGCTACAGGCAGCTTTTTGATAGGGAAATTATCAGATTGTGTGCTTTTGTGAATGGACCTATCTTTCCAGGGTGAACACCCTGGTCTCAATGTTGGATGAGAGCCTGTGGGGTCCCCGTTGCCCGCAAGGGCCTCGTGTGTTCACCATGGGATTCACTTGGCATTTGCAGCTGGAGTGCTGGCCTTGCTGTTCTTGGAGAGCATGGGAGGCAGCCCCAAATGCTGGAGGAGATTGAGGGGTTATTAATGAAATTCCTTGGAGGTTGTTCCATGGATTCCCCCTTGAATATGAGCTCCTTGAGGACAGGAGTCCAGCCTGGGTCTGCTCTGTGTTCCCCACAGGTCAGGCTCATAGTTTGTGTGGGTCAGCACAGGGTGTGTTGAGAAAATGCACAAGCCTGGCCTTTGCTGGGGCCTTGGGTTGTATCTTTGCTCCCCAAGGAGCCAACCCCAGAACTTCTCAGTGGACCTCTGTTAGGATAATTGTAGGAGGGGAAGAGGCTTTGAGGTTGCTCTGTCACCCACCCTGGTTGTAGATTGTGCAGAACATGAAAATGTCTATTTACTGGCCGTCTGAAAATATTGTTCCACAAAAGAAGGCTCAGAGTGTAACAGAATCTGTTGAGATTTCCAGGATCTGAAACCTATGCTTTATTTCTGCCTGTGGATATAAATTAGGCCTAATGACAATTTAGGAGTGCATACTTAAGTTAATATTTGACTTTTGATTTAAAAAGTCAGAACATTATCCAGAGATCAACAGACTAAACATTTCAGTGACTCCCTTCTAGCTGTGGAGGAGAATACTGGTGTTAAGTGAGAAGGTTGGGGGTGCTGATTTCATAGATGACCAATGCATCAGCAAAGGTGCCACGTAGTTATGCTTAGAGGGTATAGGTAGGTGTTGAAGGAGCATGTGCTGCGCGTGGGCTCAGGCACAAGGCATTTTGAGTGCCCTGGCTACTGACTGGGGTTGGAGGAGGGGCCAGAGCTAGGACAGCCAGCCTAATCCTAGCCAGTTGGGCTGGGGTGAGGGAATGGTGGGGGAGGTGCCAGGTCAGAGTGCAGCCTCAGTGGGGGGCACTGGAGTGTCATGAAAAACCCAGTAGCAGGGTGCCTGGGTGGTTCTTTTGGTTGAGTGTCCAACTTTGGCTCAGGTCATGATCTCAGGGTTCACGAGTTCAAGCCCCGTGTCAGGCTCTGTGCTGTCAGCTCGGAGTCTGGAGCCTGTTTCGGTTTCTGTGTCTCCCTGTCTCTCTGCCTCTCCCCCACTCGCACTGTCTCTTTCTCAAAAAAAAAAAAAAAAAAAAGGTAGCTACTGATCATTTTTTGTCCTGTGCCAGGGACTCTCTGTTTCTTAGTTATTCTCCTTTTCCTATTTCGTAGATGAGGAAACTGAGGCTCAAAGGTTAAGGACTTTTCTAAATATCCAAAGCCCCTGAACTCCAGGACTGAAATCTGAGTTTGTCTGACTCCGAGTGCATGGTCCTTGTGGAAGTCCACCTGCCTCTGGATGGGGAATGCGGGGGGCCCGATCCCCGAGAACTGTGATGTGGGGGGGGGTATGACTGACTGGGCATCTGCCCTATACCAGCCTGGGACTCTGCACCAAACAGATTTAGTACCCAGAAGTGCTGTGCTGCAACTGAGGGTCCAGATGGGTCAAAACCACAGCTGCAAGGTGTTGTCACAGGGGCCCTGGGATAGCTGAGTCCCTGCAGTTATAGGGCTGCGCACAACAGTCCCCCTTAGTAATGAATTGGCCACTTATAAACTATAAAATCAGTTCCCATCCCCCTCAGCACCTGTGGACCCTCTCAGGTTAAGACCATTGTCTCCTCACAACCATTGCCTCAGATCTGGGCTGACTGTTAGAAATCTGGGAATATGATGGAAATGGAAATTTACTGTAAGTCAATTGCAGAGTGACACTGCAGATCTTGCAAAAGGTCCAGTGTGTCAGGAAGACACTGAAGGTAGCGTTATAGAACTCTTGGTGCTCCCACACGGACAAATGAAGGTCTGAGAGAATGCCCGTTTACTGTTGAAGAGCAAAGACTGTTCTAGATGACTGCTTTAGAAAGGATTTGATACCGAAAGATTAAGAAAGGTTCTTCAAAAATTGATGAAGCCCTTGAATAGTTGGCAAAAATGACCTTTCTGATTATCTTATTAAAAGTAAAACATAAAGCGAAAGGTAGTTGTTCAGAAAAAGTACACACAAGACAGAAGTTAAAACATGTTTCATTTCTTGTTCTTTAGGACAAATTAGAACATGGTTATAACTGCATGTTCTTAACCTAATTTTATCAAATGTATTATAAAATAGGCTTATCCTTCTCATTTTAGTCCCTTTTTTTCAAAGTAAAGACCCAATCGGATTTTTTCTATCCACCCTCCTCAGCCAAACCATTTATTATGAAATGATGGTCTTTGTTCAAATGGATTGATTGTAAAGTTACCAGCCATCATGCAACCCTGGTCCCTATACCAGATATTCTGTTAACTAGGACCTGTTTTTATTTTAATCTGGCAAAAGAAACTAGATTAAGGAGGTTTTAGCAGATGGTTTGCAATTCTTTAGCAGCCCGGAAGAGTCCATATTTTGCCTAATCGTGCCTTGATATCTATTCTTACTGGTGTGTGAGAAACTCTCCCAAAGGAGTAATGTCTTCCAGAGATCACAACTTTTTTTTTTTAATCACATCCTAATGATTTTCAGATTTTATTTAACATGATTTTAAAATTTAGTATTTATCAGTTAACCTGGTTCAGACAACTGATATTTGAATACTTAACAGTATTATCTAATGCTTTAGAAAAACTGCACACAGTATCCAAGTTATATACTGTAAGAGGCACCTTGTCTTTTTTGAGGGAATCACAGCATAAAAGAACCACCTTCCCTGATCACCACAAAGCGGCCCTATTAACCAGGGAGAATGCTCAGGACTCAGCAAGGCAAGATGGGCTTGGCATTCAGGGTGCAGGCTGGGAACATGGCAGCCTCTTTAAGATAGCTCGTGTCCAGTCTTTTTTTTTTTATTTTTTAGAACAGTTTCAGATTTACAGAAATGTGTGATCCATTTTACAATGCAGTTTTAACTCCTAGGTTTTTCCCTCTCTCTGCAGACGTCGCCTCATTTCCCAGAGATCATCCTTGGAAACCCTGGAAGATATTGAGGAGAATGCCCCTCTACGGAGGTAAGTTTTTACTGTTGCATGTAAATGGCCTGCATTACAATACAGCAAAGTTTGATATTTTTTTTTTTTTTTTTTTTTGTCCTTGGTCTACAGAATTAAAATTTTTAAATAATGGCCTCATCTCCAGACTCATAGTTTGGAAATCCCAACCCTGAGGACCATTGGGGCACTATTAAATCTCAGTTATGTATTGGAAAAGCGCAGTTTGCATGTGGATTTGGGTGCTGTTTGCTTTTCAATTTGAAAGCTGCTTCTTGATGAAGACGAGCCCATTATTGTCTCAGCTTTCTTAGGTTCAGTGACACAGTAATCACAGTCCTGGACTTCATTAGCAAGTGCCATCAGTAGTTGCTGGGGAAACTCAATTAGGATCGCCCTGGGGGCTTCTTTGGGGCTGAAAGTGATTTTTCCATTGGGATTAGAAAGGTGCTTGCGAGGCATCTGTGTTTGGGTGACAGCAGTTGCTGAGCTGTGCCAGGCCTCTGGCAGCTTTCCTTCCTCTAATCCTGCACCTTACCACCAACCCCTTTCTGTGCCTTGGTACCCCTGGCCCTCCGTCAGTGAAGGAGACCGTATTCACACAGGACTTCTCCTTTAGTCTTTGCAGCAGGGGAGCTAGGTTGGCCTGCTCCCGAAGGAGGTGAGGCAGCCTAGAACACGGTGGCTTCACAGGGCATGCGCCAAGGTTTCACGGGGCATGCGTGGCTGATGGCGCAGAGGGAGGCCCGCGGGAGAACGTGCGTTCCCATTGGCTCGCACCAGCTTCCGGAATCCTTGTCTGCATACCTTGTCCTTTAGGCCCTGGCTATGGCAGGGGAGTGCGGGCATTTGGGAGGGTGCCGGCATAGGTCTCACCCTGGAGCCGTTCCCTTTCCCGCCGGAGGTTTCACTCCCGGGTTAGTCCTGTCCACAGACCTCCTGGATGGAATGTGGAGCATAGACAGGTGGGGGGATCTGATCGAAAGTATTGGGTGACTGTGAGTCTCGCCGGTGATGTCATCCCAAAGAGAAAGTCCGGGCCACTTTCGAAGTCTTTCTGAAAACGTACGTAACCTCTGGGATCATCGTAGGGTGAGCGTGTGGCTGTGGGATTAATGTGGCTTGGGTGCAAGTGTTCTTCTATCCCTTACTATTAAATGTTGAGAGAAGCTCTTTCCTGAAGTAGCCGTACAAAAAGCTGCATGAAAAGTCCACTTAAGGAGCTGGCTCTGGTCCAGAGTAATCCTCGAGAGTGGAGGAGAGAGGTTCTCAGGTGGCACTGAGCGGCTTTGGCATTTGGGCAGGTAAGGTCACTCCTGCCACAAACGGGAAATCAATGAGTAGCACTAAAAAGCTCCTGGTATTTCTAGAGGCTGTGAGAAGCCTCGGTTAAAGCAGTGTGATAGCTGTGAGTCAAGGAAAACCAGGTAAAAAAAATGTTACTGCATCCTTGGGGATTCCAGGTGGTTACAGCAGGGGTGGGGGAGGGCGAGGAGGAACTACGCGCTGTGTTTCTGGTCACGTGTCACGTTTCTGGTCACATGCTGCTTGGTCACCTCTGTACCCTCCTCTCAGAATCTCTCAGGCTGATCCTCTGCACTCTACCCCTCAGCCCTACCATACCACGTTTGAGCATACTGAAAAGGGCTTATCTGCCTTAACTATAACTTTATCCAATGCTTACTTATAGAATACTATACTTAAATTCCAAAAAGTCTCATGTAAATATAAAATTTAAAAAACAAGTCTGAAACCAAAGGAATTTGGGCAGTTTGAGAAGGCTTTATTTTCCCTATTAGACTTTTCTGAACTTAAAAAAAGTTTAATATTCACTTAGAAATTATGAACACTGGGTGATGTATGGAATTGTTGAGTCAGTATATTGTACACCTGAAACTAATGTAACACTGTTAATTATACTAGAATTAAAAATAATAACTACCTTAGAAATGTACTTATTCCTAGGAAGTAAAATTGACATGGTATAGAAGGGATGTTGGTTTGGGAGTCAGGGGGCCTGAATTCTTGGTCTGATCCTTCTACTAGCTGGTTACGGCCTTGGACATTTTTTTTAGCTTCTCTGGGGCCTCAGTTTTCCCATCTGTAAAATGGGAGGGGAAATTGATCTCTAAGGTCCTCTCCAGCTCCCAATTTTGTGAAATGAATGTACCAGTAATGACACTGAACTGTTTTGGGAACTGTGGGGGTGGAAGGCTATTAGCCCAACTTGCTTTTAAACTCAGCACATTGAACAAATGGCTGCAAGGCATCTATTAAAAACCTTTTGCATAATTAAGTGTATCCTGTAATCAGTGCTAACAAGAAAGAGCTAATCTTTCATTAAATTAGTTTTTAATTTAATTCTATCCTAATTTAATTTTGCATCACTTAAAATGTATGTTTTTAAATGGGTACTGAAATTAATTCGTTCTTTGCTTAACCTGCCACAAGCTGAGTGCTTAGTCTTCCAGTTTCCTTGGCAATTGTTGCTAATGCCACAGTTCTCTTTTAAAGCATTTCTTAGATTCTCTGGTGGTTGAGTTGAATGCTTTAAAAAAAAAAATGCATGACAACAAACAACTTGCTGAAGGAGAGGCTGGATTAATAGCATATTCCCTTATAATCATGTGCTGATGTGTTATCTTTTTCAAAGGCTTGCTTGTCTCTGGCACATCACAGTTTGCTAGTAAGTTAGGGTCCTGCACCTACCTAGAATGAATTAAGCATTCACAGAGTGTTTAGACTGAGGAGTTTTCCGCCTGCCTGGTGGTTACCTTGTATCCTAGTATTAAGGACTTGGGACATTGCTACCAGGTGCCCAGAAAAACCTCAGTTCAGTGGTGGCAAATTTGGCAGCTGTCTCCACCTGCTCCTATTTTCCAGCCTGTCTCAGTTGGCTACTGCACCATAAAGTGTTAACTGATGCCTCCTCCCTTCCCTGTGAGTGGCAAAACCACCTGTGGCCCTTTTGCCGCCTTCCAGTTCTAGCAGAAGATTGGGGGGGGGGGGTAGTTTGTGCTCCAACCTGAAGGATAACAAACAGCTCTTCTTTTTGCAGGCATGGGAAGCAGAGAGAAGCTCAGGTCTTCTGTCCTCTGGGCTGGGCTGGGTACCAGCTTCCTGCTGCTGGGGGCAGGAGTACCTATCCACTACCCCCACAGTCTAGCTCTTGGCTCACTGCCCTCCATCTGGGTGGCTCAGGAGGCTCTCCTTTTTGGGAGGAAGCAGGGTAAGGGTGTGAGGACACTCCTGGATACTTAGGCCCTATCCAGAAACCAAAGGAAGCATAACCTTCTGCTTTCAGAGATTCTCCTCTCTCCAGTGGCTATCTCTAGAATCTTCTGCAGTGTGTGTGAGAGACAATTGGGGACCTTGGGTGGGCTGCAGCCTCAAAGAGTCATTTTGGAGGTAGACCTGAGGCAGTTTAGGGTCCTGGGTCTGCCTCCGGGAAGCTGCCCAAAGAAGGCAGAGTGAGGTTCCATGCCCTTGAACCTCAGTAAGACTAAATCTAACTTTGGAACCCTGGATTAGGAAGGGGTTGATGGGTGCCGTCTATTCAAACCCTGCCTGAAGGCCAGGAAGGGAAGCATCTACTAAATACAGGTCTTTAAAAGAATATGTCTTAAATCAAGAATTCAGGACCCTTAGTCACAGCTGCAATTTTAAGAATATAGGAAGCAAATAATAACAAAATATGCATCCTTTGTATCTAATGGTTGGTTAATCACAACACTGAAATTTGTGTATGAATATTTACATGTGTATACACACGTATGAATGTGAATGCTTGTATTTGAATGTGTCAGTGCTTGTATTTGAATGTGTCACTTGACAGTTTATGACTCTCTCCTATGTATTATTAACATTTCATCCTCACAACAACGCCAGGAAGGATCTGAAATCTTACTAGTGATAGGTCAGGGTGTCGGAATTGGTGGTGAGTTTGGGGCTGAAGGAAGGGAAGACTGGTTTCTGAAGTGTCTTGCAGGGCCACACAGGCTCTGAGCATGGTCCACGGACCCTGCCTTGATGTAGTGGACATGACTTGAAGGGAGGCTTTCCTTCCTGTAGACCAAAGGACTGGGAAACCCTGTTTTCCTGATGAAAGCTACCAGATATCTGATCTGATGTCTCTGCTTTAGCCTGTACTGCATCCACTTCAGTATGATTTTTTTTTTTCCTTCAAATTAAATGGAAAAAAAAAAATCATTCTCAGCACTCTCAGGGAATGGCTTCTAGGAAGACTGGCCCTTACTAGAGGCTGGCTAAGGGGGCTTGGAGGGATGTACACCTGAGGTCTGGACTGGGGACAACACCCAGTTTCCTTGAGCTGGGCCCTTAGAGTGGGTATGCAAGTCTGCTAGTTTGCCCGCTCCCCAGTCCTGTACCCTAGCCCGTCCCCACATCCCACCTGCGCTCAACTGTACATCCTTGTTGGGTTATCTTGTTAGTCTTACCTGAAGCCTCAAAGTTCAGAACTGACTAAACTTAGCTGGTGGCCCCAGCCCAGACCTCAGTGTAGCTTTGGGAAGCCAGGCACTGCTACTCCAAAACTCATTCTTGAAGCATAAGGTCCCAGGTACCCAGGCCCCATGGCAGGAGCCAGCCCTTGGGACCCACGGTCAGAAAGGCTTGAGTAAGACAAAAATTTTGGTAGCAAAAACCCAAATAGAAATGTCACGGGGCGCCTGGGTGGCGCAGTCGGTTAAGTGTCCGACTTCAGCCAGGTCACGATCTCATGGTCCGTGAGTTCGAGCCCCGCGTCAGGCTCTGGGCTGATGGCTCAGAGCCTGGAGCCTGTTTCCGATTCTGTGTCTCCCTCTCTCTCTGTCCCTCCCCCGTTCATGCTCTGTCTCTCTCTGTCCCACCAAAAAATAAAAAAAGTTGAAAAAAAATTTAAAAAAAAAAAAAAAAAAAAAAAAAAGAAATGTCACAGCTCCCTTTTTCAAGACAAGACCAAATTTCAAACTCCTGTTTGTTGATTTTTTTTTTTTTTTTTTATTGCTGTTTTGCTTCTTGCAGTTGCCAGGTGAACTTTGAAAAATAGACAAATAAGCTCTTTTTAGCCTGTGGGTCAGTTCTGTTAGTCCTGTAGTGCAAGCAAATGCCGTATATTCCAGGAAAAAGGTAATTGGAATTCAAGTCATTTTGTTCAACAAATATTCATTTACAATTTATCTTGAAAACAGAAAGAAAGAAAGAAAGGAAACAGCCACTAGCTGGGCCTCTGCTTCCAGGCATAGTCAAGTTAAGCATTGAAGCAGCTGTCCAGGTGGCTCAGGGCAGAGTCCTGCTACAGAAGAAAAATGATTTGGTGTTGTTTTTAAACTGAATTTTCCAGTGTTTTTCTTCCCCCTCTAAATTCTTTAAATTTACCATTTTCAGTTCCCATTACTGTTGTTGATACAGGAGAATTCTTTTTAAGATGACAAGAAAGAATAATGACTTTGGAATCCGTGTAGGTTATGTTATTGTAACTGAGGACAATAGTTTTCATTAGCTGGCTTTCCAGAGACCCATATAAATTATCATCAGGATTATCAAGGAAGTTGTCTTTCGTTGTTGTTGTTGTTTTTTTTTTTTTTTTTAAAGCTTCCTTGCTTCCAGCCGTATTGTCCTCATTATCCTCAGGGATGATTCAAACCATTTGTCTGGTCTTCCTTCCTGTCTTTTTGTGGAGATGTCTCAGCTGTCCTGCAGGCAACTGACCGGGTTTTTGAAATGACTTTATTTTTCAGATGTCGAACTCTCTCAGGTTCGCCCAGACCAAAGAACTTTAAGAAGATTCATTTTATCAAGAACATGCGGCAGCACGATACCAGGAATGGCAGGTACCACTGTGACAGAAGCTGCCCCACCAGCCTCCCTGTTGTGGGAGGGGAGGGAGGGTCTGGTGTGGATGGGAGGAGGGGGGCCATTTAAACAGCCAGAGCTCTGCAAAGAGAAACCCACACTGTTAAGATGAACAGGACTTCATGGAACCTTCCCAGACTTTTTCTAACCCCCTCCCACCAGAAGTCTATAAAAAATAATGCTGCTTGATAGCGCCCAAAAGCTTGGTGAGAGTTTTAGGTTAACCGCAAATGGAATATTAAATAGCACTCAAATATATTTTTATAGAAAACTGAAGAGAGAAAGTTGCTTTTTTTTCTTTTTCTGCTTTGTTGGGCTTTGTTTTCTTTTTTTTTTTTTTTTTTTTTTCATGAGGGCTACATGCTCTGGTCAGTAAATATCCCATCAGATCTGTGCCTGAACTTGGTTTTGGTGCTAACTTTGCTGACTGTCTTTAGGAAAGCAGAATGACAACTTTGCCAGCAGATTCTTTTTGGGCGCTGATTCGAATGCCTGGGCCTGCTGACATCTGGAGCCCATGTTTCTCCAGCTCTTCCATTGCTCTTTTGGAAAGTACTATTAAATGAAAATTACCGTAATTGAAATTCATATAACCTTGGTATTAAAACTCTCGCAACAAATAGATCAGAATCCTTGTTGCTGGCATGCTTATGACTGAATAGCCACGTCCGTTCATGGGAGCCTGACAACAGCATGGGGACAGAGCCCCATAACTCTCGGGGTCCCTCATGCCCTTTACCTTTTAGGAATGTCTCCCTCCCACTGACCCATGACCTGGAAAGTGGTTTCTCTTGAATGGGAGAGTTAGAGATATCGCCCCAGCAGAGGTCCTGCCACAAAGACCATTTTGTGTTATTGCCTCCTGATATACAGAAAACCGTATGGGCCCTGCTAATCTCTAATCCATACCAAGTGCAAATTGGTAAACAAGTGTGTAGTTAGACTCATGGAATGACTAAGGCCCAGCATACTTGCCTGTTATTTGGTATAAAAAACACTGTATAACCCCCAAAATAACACTGATGATTACAGTTTTTAAAGACTTGTTTTCTTGAAGTTAATATCTGATTTTTTAAACCGACTTAAATAGGGAACATAATTTTACAGCTCTTCCGTGATTTCAGAATAGCAGAACTGCGCTCTTTCATCAAATAATGTTTACGTAGTTAGTGTATATTCCTATTTTAAATAGAGCTTTTAGTGAAAATATACCCGGCTGTCCTCTGTTGCAGAGATTGCTCTGAATTTCTCTCACTGCATCTCACCCTCACGCTTACTGGGCTTTATTCCTTTGACCATAGCGTTTTATTCTTCCTTTGAGGCTCTTAACTTAAACCTCACTCATGCCATTTTTAGTATAATTGCTCATTGTTTATTTACATTTGTGTTCTTTTCATAATCTCTTTAACCATAAAATAAACAGATAGCCTTTAATTCCTAAATCCAGTCAAGACCAAGCCAAAGGAGTGTGCCAAACGGATAGGATAGCCTTCCCCACCTCTCAAGGTGGGGATGCTGTCGAGGTCGCAGAGGCAGCCGACCACCTGGCCTGGTGGGGTAGTGACAGGACGTAGTTAATAAAATGTGTGGCCCGATGGGACTGCCAGCGCACATGACAGAGCCGGCCTTCCCGGCACACCCTTGACCCAGGAACAACATAAACAGTCCAGAAAGCATTCAGTTGCTAGCAGTTTTGCTGGGGAATTTTCAGAGGGAGCCAGGAAGGATTATTAGCTTATCTGAAGATCTGAGAACTGGAATTGATGGCAGGAAAGCAAGCTGAGAGCTGTTGTGGGGCCACAGGCTGTGGTCTGTGCCACGGCCGGTTGTATCTGCCCAGGTAGGAGCTGCTTTTCCTGTGCCAGAGGAAGATGAAAGGGCTGCAGGTGCTCTCCCTCCTTCCTCTGTGTTTTTAGCAAGGGTGTATCGACCTTAGATGGATGAAAGAAAGAACTGGAGAGGGCACCAGGAAGATAATATGGTTTCTGAGGTGACAGAAGGAAATTGTGGTCAAGAGCTGATGAATAGGAGGAGGATATGACCAGCCTTTTGAGAAAGGAAAGGAGAGTTGCCCCCCCCCCCCCCGGGCAGCAGGCATGAGATCGTCCTGGCAGAGGGACATGTGGATGAGCTCTGGTCCAACAGCGGTGGAGAGGAGGGATCCTGGTCATGCTCTTGGAAGAGAGGACTACTGCATCGGCAGGGGTCTCTGAATCTCCCACCTTCCACGTACTGAGGCGCATGCACAACACCACACCAGAGGGTGCATTCCTGCAGCGAGGATCGAACTCAGGTTTCTTGCCTGTGTTGGGAGGAATGAGGCTTTACAGAGAAGGCTGGAGGTGTTCATTAAAGAGCTTGGAGGGCTGTACAGAAAATGGAATGGCCTCAGTACTGGTATCCTGACTCCTCTTTAACTGGGGAAAGAGACTGAGAAGGGGCCTGCAGAGTCCCCAGGCCCAGTCCTGCAGCGGTTCCCACTCATGGTTGTGCCAGCTCCCAAGTCACCTTGTGACCACTGACTAGCACAGACCAGCCTCTCAAGACTGCACCCGCATCTGGGGCCCATTTGCTGCTCTGGAACTGAAGACCTCGGTGTTGAGGCTGCTCTGTCCCCAAGCCCGCTGACCGTGAGACTGAGGCACCAGTATAGATTGGGGGTTTGAGCTCAAAGCTCAGCAAGGACCAGTGCGGCTGACCCCGGGAGAGGAGAGCATCTGTTGTGAGACTCAGTGCCCGACCTGTGAGTGTGAAGCACAGCTTAAGATGAGAAGGAGAAAAACTGAGAACCAAGTATGATAAAAGACCATACTTGCATCCAGCCCAAGTGGGTATAAAATGATCAGTAATATCAAAGGTAATCACTTAGAAACAAACTTTGGGGTCTCGGCCAGCCTCGTGTTCTCCCACTTCTCTCTGTGACATTAGAGGAATCTCTACTGATGTGTGAAACAGAGGTGAGCACCTTCAATGGAAGATGTGGTTCTGATGGAGGATGGAATCTGCTTTAATGAAAAACTATCTTCACCTTCTTCAGAATCAGTGGAGCTTGTGTGACTGGCCTTGGGCACCTGCTGGAAGGCTTTGTGTGCGGATAAAGCACAGAGCACCAAGCTCAGGGTGTTTGGGGGTCATGTTGCAGACCCTTAAGCAAGGTGGGGCTGCGAAGGATGGAGCCTAGGTATAGGTTACAGACCCAGTGATGGAAGCTTCAGCTCTGCCTTTGGGACCACATGCCATCATGAGTTCTTTACCAGCCCTGCATGGTGCTTCAGCTCCTGGCAGCTAGGGGAAGTGGTGAAGGGAGCTGCTGTGCTCTGGTTTCACTTCTGTTCTAACACAAAGACAGGTTGGTGATGGGAAAGTTGTGTCGGACTTGATGTTTGTGAAAAGAAGCAGTGCTTGGCTGGGTTTTAGAAAGATAGATCTCAGAAAATTCAGACTACGAAGTCGATTCTGGTGGCTGCAACCACATGTCCAAAGGGATTATAAAGTATGAGTATCATAAAGTGATAATGGGTAACATTTATGGAGTGTTTACTGGGTACCAGGCTCTAAGTACTTTATTTCATTAACTCAACTCAGGAGGTGTTTGTGGAGTGAGTGGACAGAGGTTTCAAATGACTTTCAGTCTTCAGAACTATGTATTTTGAGGAATGGAAAGAATTTAGAAACACAGATAATCCTTGAAACAATCTTATGAGGAAGGTATTGCTGTTGCGTTAAGTAGAATGATGCCTGCCAGAGATGTCCATATCGTAACCCTGTAAATATGCTGGTTACATGGCAGGGGAGGGGAGGGGGGCTAGGTCTCTGACCAGCTGCCCTTAAAATAACAGGATTATCCTGGATTATCTGGGTTTGCCCAAAGTAATCACTGGCTTCTTAAAGGCAGTAGAGGGAGTCAGGAGAGTCAGTGTCAGAGTGATGTGAGAAAGACTTAACTGGCCATGGCTGGCTTTGAAGATGGAGAAAGGAGCCATAAGCCAAGGAATATGGTGGCCCCTAGAACCTGGAAAAGGCAAGAAAACAGGTACTTTTTTGAGCCTTCCTTCAGTGGGAACTGGCTCTAACCCCTCTGTGTTGGCACCACGAGACCCGTTTCAGAGTTTTTACCACCAGAGTCATAATAACTCCTTTGTTTTAAGCCACTGACTTTGTGATAATTTGTTACTGCAGCCATAGGAAACGAAAACACTCATCATCCCAGTTAACAAGGGAGGAAGCTGGAGTGCATGGCTGGAAAGTAGGGGGTGGAATCCACATCTAGGCATTGGATTTTAAAACTCATTCTCCTAATAAGGGAAAGGTGGGCGATAAAAATCCAAATATAAGACAGCATGTCATGGTGAAATTTGAGAAAACTATTGAATTCTAATTTTTAAAATCCATTAGCTAAAGACTAAAGACTAATAAAGGAATGGCTTAAGAAAACTTATAAGAATAGTGTGAAGGGCCCTAAAGTCCGTAGTGAAGGAAAGACTGATGCAAGAAAAATTGGCACCCTCATACGTAGCTGGTGGGAATGTAAAAGCCACTACGGAAGACAGTTTGGCAGTTCCTCAAGAAGTTAAACATAAAATTACCTTATGACCCAGCAATTCTTCTACCAGGTTAATGCCTAAAGGAATTCAAAAGAGGAACTCAAACGCCTAGTTGTATGCCCATGGTCATAGCATAGCAACATCATTTACAACAGCCCAAAGGTGGAAACAACCTCAGTGTCCATGAGCAGATAAGTGGATAAACAAAATATGGTATGTTCATACAAAGGAATATTATTCAGCCGTAATAAGGAATGAAGTGCTGATACATGCTATGATATGTATAAACCCTGAAAACATTATGCTGACCGAAATAAGACACAAAAGTTAAATAGTGTATGATTCCATTTATACAGAATACCCAGAATAGGTAAATTTATAGACAGTAGCAGATGAACAGTTACCAGGGACTGGGTGAAGGGACACAGAGTTGCTGTTTGGGGCAATGGGAAGGTTTTGGAAATAGTGGTGATGATGGCACAGTATTGTGCACGTACTTAACGATGCTAGATTGTACGCCGAAAAATGGTCAAATGTATATTACATATAAATATAATGTATTTTGTGCCAATAAAAGAAAATGCCAGCGATAGCTATGGTCCTTTTAAAACCATATTCAAAAGAGGGAGGGGAGGGATGGTAAACTTCTTGGGGCTAATGGTACAAGGACAGAGCAAATGTCCGCTGCTGGCTGTTTTAGCTTCAAGTACAGCTGTGAAGTACAGACTCTAAACAGAGCAGTGTTCTCGGAGCAGTGTTCTCAGCATACTGGAGGCACTCAGGAAACAGATATCATTTATTGTGGAAGAAGCAAATGGAGAAGCCTTACATTTTAAGTGAGTTCTAGTCTTTGGGACTAGATCCCAGGAAATGGAAAGAATTCAGAAACACAGATGATCTTTAAGATGCCATGGAGAATAAAAGAAGTTCTAAGTCGAATGGCAGCCAGATGTTGCCTTCAAAAAGTCAAAAAGAGACTAAGGTGGTAGCAGAGGGTGAGTTCTAATAATCACAGGCTAGCAAGCAAGCCCAGAGCAGATTGCGAGCAAAGCTCTGGAAGGGACTGGGAAGCAGATGGTTTTCAGAAGTCAGCATGACTTCACTGAGAAAAAGTCATGCTAAGTTAACTTCATCTCTGTATTGATGGAATAACTAGGGTAGTAAATGAGAAGACTGCCATAGACATGACATTTCTTGATCTCGGAGAAATGTTAGACTGTTCGTCATTATCACACATGCCAGCGTTTGCTGGGTGATTGTGAAGCTGGAGAACCTGCAGGCAGCGGGAAGTTGTTAGCCGGCTCTAGTCAGCCTGAAGGGAGGTTGAAGAAGAATAGCACATGGTATTCCCTTGAGCGTATTGCCTCCTCTGCAGAGGGAAGGCCAGTACGCCTCAAACGGGAGACCAAAGGCAGGAAGAGAAGGAGGATGTGTTACAGATGAGGACCACGCAACTCAGCCCCACAATCGCTGGAAATGCTAGGCCCAGCTCACCGAGATTAAACCCAGCAGGGATAATAAATGCAGTCGAGGTAGATGATCATTTACAGTACAGGATAAAGGCTTTTCACAAGTTTGTGTGAAAAATCTTGTGGAATTTAGATAGACCGTGTTTTCCAGAGGGCCTAGCAGTGTGTTGGAACTACAGAGTGAGCTAATTAACTTGTCCTAATGGAGGGAAATGTATCACTTTCACACCCAGCCTGGGTCAGTCCCATCTGCCATGTTGCGATCAGCCTGAGTGCCCTGTTTTAGAACACTGGATTTGTATTGGGATGGCCTCACTGCAGCGGACTAGGATTTTCTAAGCCCCTTCTTTACGGAAGGATGGATGATTACGTGTAGCAAATGGGAACAGCCAGGTTGTCCATCTCGTTTCAGTGAACTGCCTTATATATAAACAGCCATTTTGAGGGAAGGAGACATGTGCATCCAGACAGAAGGTGCCGGTAGAGTAGTTCCTTAACTACACAGAATGCAGAGTGATACCCGTAGAGGTACTGGCCTGCCCTGTGCTGGGACTGCTTCAGGTGATGGGATGTATCTGTAAATGAAGCAGACAAAGATCCCGCTTTAAGGACTTACTGGCTAGCTGGGGAGGCAGCCAAGAAAACCTGTCCTGTCAGAGATGGGACAGATGTGCTGTGGAGGAAAGCTGAAGTAGCTGAGGGGTTGGGGGTGTGGAGACAGGGCGTGTGGTGGGCCAAGGCTTCACTGATGAGGAGACTTTTAAGCAGAGGTCTGAAGGAGGCGAGGGAGCCAACCCTGTGCCGTCCCCGCCAGTGGGGAAGGACATGGAAGGTGGGTGGGACGGCAACTGCGGAGTCACTAAGGCTGGATCGTTCACTGACGAGTGTGTCTGAGGAACTTTAGGAAAGTTGGTGTCGGTGGAGTAGAGACAGGGAGAGAGGAGGAGACAAACCCTGACAAGTCCTGCAGGATAGATTGTGATGATGTCTGCTTTTATTGTCAGCAAGATGAGAGCCATGGAGGGTGCCGAGCAGAGAGGACCAGTGTGGTCTGACTTGCATTTGAACAGGAGCTTAACCAACCATCAAGGGCAAGCATTGCAGGACCTTTTTGGTAACCTTATTCTTACAGAAAATTAAGGGATGTGTATATTTTGTATTGTCTTTTAAAAGAGACAAGTTTTTTCAAAGATTTTTTTAAGATTTATGTATTTTTGATAGCATGAGCAGGGGAGGGGCAGAGAGGGAGACACAGAACCCAAAGCAGGCTCCAGGCTCTAAGCTGTCAGCAATGAGCCCTATGTGGGGCTCAAACCACAAGATCATGACCTGAGCCGAAGTCAGACGCTTAACCAACCGAGCCACCCAGGTGCCCCTGATAATGAAGTTTAAAAATGACTTGAGTGGTGCCTGGGTGCCTTGGTTGGGCGTCCAACTCTTGATTTTAGCTCAGGTCATGATCTCATGGCTCACGGGATCAAGCCTGCTTGGGATTCTCTCTCTTCCCCTTTCTCTGCTCTTCCCCTACTCATTCTGTCTCTCTCAAAATAAACAAACTTCTAAAAATGACTTGAGGCCTCTAGAAAGTTGTTACAGATACATGAGCAAAACCCTCTGTCACAAAAGAGAGGTGACCAGTGATCAACAGTGATCCCATGCCAGAGTGTCTGGAACAGGCCCCCCGAAAATCCTGTGAAGGAGGGTGGTTGGCAAGCGGGATCTGCTGCTGAGTAGAGAAAAGCCAGGTACCCTTCGATTTCCTCTGCATCTGTGCCAAGAGCCCCACTGTCTGCTGGCGACAAGAGGTTAAACACAAGTGAAGACAAACCTCGTCCTCAGGGACAAGATACACCTTTGAAAATGACCAACATTACAAGGCCAGCTAGTACGAGTGGAGAGCTGATTGCTGGGGAGGTAGAACTGGGCCATCGGAATGGAAAGTGGAGCCTCTAAGCCTGAAGATCAAAGACTAGCAGGTGGCCTAGTGACCTTTCAGGAATGTCTTAGTGACCCTCATGGTCCTATTAGGAAAGGACCTTTTCTCCTGGTGCTTCCAGTTCCCGAGCCACAAACATTTGTCTTTGAGAATGATAGGAGACAAGAGCCGTCATTTCAGATGGGCGACCCCCCTCCCTCAGGCGTATAGCCGTTATTTGGCACTGTTTGGAAGTGATCTGGTTTTCAGACGTCTGGCTGCCAAGTACACTGGAAGTGCCCACCTCCTGGGTCTGCTTTGAGAACCATTTCACTCAGAACAGGCAGAGAAATGTTCTTTGCCGTGACTGACTGGGCTGTCTCCTCCTTTGGGAGGAATTTTCAAAGAGGTTTGAAAGGGTTTGAGAATGACAAAGAAGTGAGCTAGACCATTGCGTCTTTAAAGTGTGGACTCAGTAGGAAGGAAAAAATATAAAAGATTTCGGCGCCCTTTATCTGCTTTCCAAAGTCAGTTGGTAAAAGTATGGTAACTGAAGTCAGGTTGCAGCCTTTCCTTTTTATACTGAAAATTTTGGAGGGAGGGCAGGGGACGGGTAATAACTAAATTAAGAGCTTGCCTGTGATCTCATCAGTCCCAATCTGTCAGCCTAGTTTAGTTTGAAAAATGAGTTGGAGGAAATGGCACATCTCAAAAAAAATAAAACCCCTAGTTAAGTTGTGGACTGGCCTTCTTGAAAGTGGAAAAATGGCATTGCCTTTTCTCCCTCAAATGAATGCATCTGACTTGATAGATGGTGAGCCTCTTCTGTGAGGCTCCGTGCAACATCTGCCCTTCCCAAACAGGCTTTTCCCATCAAAGAACTCTTGTTGCTCCTTACAAAACCAGAACCCGCCATTCCCCAGTAGCACTGGCTGGCGCAGAGGCATCCTTATTTGTATTCATCTGTCTGTAACCAGCCGACAGCACAACCTCAGGCCTGGGGGCTACGAGCAGACAGACTGAAGAAGCCTTCGGCAATCCCCAAGCCTCCCTTAGATTCGGCCCGAAATGGCCCCCAGGATCACCCTCCGGTGTGCTGACCCAGTGGCTTTCCTTTGCACCTTCCCTGGTGCTGCGAGTGGCAGGAGTGAGGGAGGAGCTGGGCACGTAGACCACCCGCCAGGGATGCTTGTGCCTTGGGGTGCGCACCGCATGCTAGCTTCTATTATTTGTGTCTAAGAAACAGGGAGGTTATACTGGGACTCTGCACCAAGCTTTGCAGGGATTACTGTCAGTGCTTCGCACGCACAGATGTATTCAAAGTGTACAAGCACTTGTTGCTTTTCAACCGGTTTGATTTACAGGAAGTAAAATGAGCCACAGAGAAAGAGTTTGGGAGTTGGGCAGAACCTTCTCTGGGTGGTTCTGCTTCAATTCTCTGCTTGGTGAGAGGGCTTGGGGACCCCGGGGGAGACCAGATCGTGGTCCCCACCAGTGGTATGCAGCAGTTGGAGGAGAAAACCATAATGCAGATGGCTTCGGGCCAGGGCCTGCGACACAGCTACCAGTGCTATCCTGGAAGGGCAGAAGAGCAGGTAGCAGAGGGCTCCAGGGCTCGAGGGGAGACTTCCTTAAACTCGCGCTCGGCTTGTTTTCCTCCCATCTCCCTGTTAGTGAATTCTTAGGCTGAGTCCCAACCCCAGTACTTCAGAATGTGATCTCATTTGGAAATAGAGTTGTTGCAGATGTAATTAGTTGAGATTGTACCAGAGCAAGGTAGGCCCATAATCTTAATATTGGTGCCCTTGTTAAAAGGGGGAAATTTGGAGACAGACCTGCACACAAGGAGAATGCCGTGTGTTATATTGCTGCCTGCTGAGGCACTACCAGAAGCTGGCAGAGAGGCCTGGAGCAGACCCTTCTTTGGTGCCTTCATCAGAGGGAGTATGGCCTGGTGGACACCTTGGACTGAGACTCTGGGCCTCCCGGAGCAAGAGACCACTGGTTCTGGTGTGTAAGCCATTCAGCACGTGGCCCCTTGTTATGGCAGCCCCTGCAGACACACTCCCTTTCTTGCTCACGTGGCTGTTAGGCGCTCCACTGCCTGTCCTGTTGTGGGGAGCTCACCTAGCCACAGTTTTGGTCATGGTCACTGTCACCGTCACAGTCACCAGTCACCATCTTAACCACCCCCAGGCTTCTTGTGCCTCAGGACCCACTCCCTCCCCAGTTTGGGAAGCCTTTCAGGAGCTGGCCTGCAACCTTAACCTGTTTCTGCTCCTCCTCTACTGCCAAGCCACCATCCAGCTATGCAGAATTATTTACAGTAGTTGCATGGTTATGAGAAGAGTTTAGTGATCCATGGAAGAAATAGCCACAGAAATTACACATGGAGCTGAAATATTGTGCTTTAACTTAAAGCATATTGGTGGTCATCCGTTCAGCAGGTTTCTTGTTTGTTTGTTTTATTGAGGACATTTTATTTAATTTTTGAAGTTTATTTTTATTTTATTTTGAGAGAAAGTGCAAGAGGGGGGAGGGGCAGAGAGGGGGGGGAAAAATCCCAACCGACGTGGGGCTCGAACTCCTAAAACTGTGAGATCGTGACCTGAGCTGAGATCAAGAGTTGGATACTTAACTGACTGTGCCACTCTGGTGCCCCATTCAGCCGGTTTTTTGATGCCAAAAAAAGGTTTTTCTTTGCTTTTGGGCCCATGGATCAGACTCTGTCTCTGGCATCAAAGCCACATATCGTTATTCCCACCTATTGCTGCCATGTCCAGATTGGATTTATTTTATTATTTAAAAGATTTTACTGGGGTGCCTGGGTGGCTCAGTCGGTTAAGCGTCCGACTTCAGCTTAGGTCATGATCTCGCGGTCCGTGAGTTTGAGCCCCGCGTCAGGCTCTGGGCTGATGGCTCAGAGCCTGGAGCCTGCTTCCGATTCTGTTTCCCTCTCTCTCTGCCCCTCCCCCATTCATGCTCTGTCTCTCTCTGTCTCAAAAATAAATAAACATTAAAAAAAAATTTTTTTTAAGATTTTACTTATTTTTAAGATTATTATGTTTTTAAGCAATCTCTGCACCCAACATGGGGCTTGAACTCCTGACCCCAAGATCAGGAGTCACATACTCTTCCGACAAAACCAGCCAGGCACCCCCAGATTGGACTTCTTTAAAGTGACCCAAGAGGGGCGCCTGGGTGGCTCAGTCGGTTGAGCGTCCGACTTCGGCTCAGGTCACGATCTTGCGGTCCGTGAGTTCAAGCCCCGCATCGGGCTCTGTGCTGATGGCTCAGAGCCTGGAGCCTGCTTCGGATTCTGTGTCTCCCTCTCTCTCTGCCCCTCCCCTGCTCATGCTCTGTCTCTCTCTGTCTCAAAAATAAATAAAAACATTAAGAAAAAAAAATTTAAAAAAAAATAAAGTGACCCAAGAATCTAAGTGCAAAATCCAATTGGATATTCAGTGTTTTCCTAATCTTTCTAGTAACCACCCCCACCCCCCGCCCAGTTTTTTCAGTGACTTGCCTTGCTTGAATATGTTTTAAAGCACTTGGTGTTTTTATAGCATTATCTCCTTTCCCCCTTCACATTTGATCAGTTTGTGTAGCTTTTGTTGAACAAATACAAGTAGCAAGCACAACTGGAGTAAACAGGTTGGGGATGTGCATAATTAACTCTTCGTAAGTAAACAACTCAGAGTGTATATTCTAGAGAACAAGCCTCCCCACCCCACCTGAGCTTTGAGTGTGTGGTGAGTGTTGGTCAGAGTGACTCACCCTGGTGGTTCAGGCACGTGGAGGTCAGCAGAGAGTTTTCTTGCACACTGCGTTCCTCAAGAGGCCTTCTGCTCTTTCTCCTGCCAGCATTGACTTAGGCAGTCCCTCCGCCAGCTTATCTTCTCCTTGCCCCTTATCCCTTAGGTCTTAACTTTGGTGTCACTTCTTCCAGGAAGCCCACTTTGCCTCCTTCAGGCCAGGTTACCAGTCCCTCAGATAACAACCTCTACTTCTCAGTCAGGGCACTCCCACCCCTATGTAAATGTACCTCCTACCCAACTGGAAGCTTTGTGAGCAGGGAGCTCTTGGCTTTGTCAGTTCCGATCCCCAAGGTCTGGCAGAGTAAGTGCTCAGAAAGTATCTGTGGAAGGGAGAGAGGAGCGGAAGAGCACACACAGCTATTTCCCGGGAGCCCTCCACCACTCCTGCTCTGTGGGATAAAGTGTGCCCCCTGAGCCGGCAGTGAAGGGCTGTGCTCGGGTACTAGCAGTGTTGGCAGTCCCGGAGGGCTGTGAAGATTGGGGCGGTGTGAGCAGTCGTGAGAAGGAGATGCACACGTCCGTTGATGAGAATCTCACCAGCTTGTATTTGCAGGCTACTGAGCGGAGACCTTCAGGTGCTTTCTGCTGTCTAATCCATGCCAGCCCTGGGGCCTCCAGTTCCTTCACCCCGACCAGCTGGGGGCCTGACACGTCACTGTGACCACCATGTTTCCCTTCATCTGGTGCTCTGTATTCCCTCTTCTCACCTCTTGGAACCCCACTGCTCCTCCATGGCCTGCCCTGCCCCTGGCCTCAGCCCTGCCTCGTGCTCAGGCTTCTAGGTCCTTCCTCTCCTCAGGCTCCTTCCTTCCTTCCTTCCTTCCTTCCTTCCTTCCTTCCTTCCTTCCTTCCTTCCTTCCTTCATCCCTCCCTCCCTCCCTCCCTCCCTCCCTCCCTCCCTCCCTCCCTCTGACTCCCAGAATTGGGAGAGTGCTTTTCTTACATTTCAGGATGGAAGAGAGATCTCTTTGTGAAGAAAGGGCTTGGAATTCTGCAGGTTGTCTGCTCTTTGCCCTCCTCCCAAGCTCAGCACATGCCATGGTTAGGGGCCTGTTCCTAAGGAGGAAAAGCATCGCCCCCACCCATGGCTAATGAGAGCTTAAATAGAGGAAACAGAACGTTTTGGTTTTGTTTTAATTTTCATTCAAGTATGTAATCGGCCCTTCAGAAAGAGAGAGAGGGGTGTCAAGCCCCCCCCCCCCCCCCCCAGCTTGTAACATACACTGTAGGAGGAGGAAGCAGCTGGGGGTGGGGGGAGCGGGGGCTGGGAAGAGAAAGTGCCTGGCAGGCTCTAGTTCTCTGATTTCACAAAAGTCATTTGTTTTCTGGCATCAGTCTTCACAGCTTTACCTTCTCTGTGCACCAGCAACCGTGCACGAGTGCAGGGAAGACGGCCGAGCGGGAGATGGGTGGCACTGCGCAGCCATGGGAATAAAGTGACTGCACGCCAGCTGTGTTCACTTTCCAGGGCTGCCAGACTGGGTGGCTTAAAACAAAAATGTGTGCTCTCGCAGCTCCGGAGGCCACGAGTCCACAATTAAGGTGTCAGTAGGGCCGTGTGCCCCCTGAAGGCTCTTAGGGAAGTGTCACCTCTCGCCCATTCTGGCTCCTGAGGGTGGCTGGCAATCCCAGGCGGGGCATCTTTGGCTTTTGGCTGCGCCACTCCAGTCCCTGCCTCCATTGTCACGTGGCCTTCTTTCCTCTGTGTGTACGGGAGGGTCCCCCAATGTCTGTCCTGATGAAATCCAGCCATTGGTTCTAACGCCCACCCTAGTTCAGGATGACCTCATCCCAACTTGATGACATCTGCAAAGTTCAAGGTGCCACGGACTTCAACATGTTAGGATTTCAGCGTGTCTTTTTGGGGAACACAGTTCAACCACTGACCCCAGCATTTAAAAGTGTGTTCTTTCTCTTTCTGGTCATGTAGGGCATGAGCTACAGAACTAGGGAATGCGGTATTCACTTGTCCCCAGTACCTAATGTGTCACCCTGGGCTGTGTTCATGCTCATCCACCATTGTTGCGAGTGTGATTTTCTTTAACTTTAGAGTAAATGTTAGTTGCTTGTTTTATGTCCTTAAGAGCATATTTCTGCTATAATGGAATATTCCACCTGGGAGAGAGTGAACTTTCTTACAGCCAACAGAGATGCCCCAGGATTCTGGAAATAGAACAAAAAGCCAGTTTTTGGCATAAGAGGGGATATTTGAGGGTCCAGGATGTCATGAAATATTCCCTGGTCAGACATTGCTGGCTCCGGTCTAAAGGGTCGAGAGTGGATGTAATGACCGTGGTCTGTGGTGCTCTGTTAGCCATGGGGCCCGTTGTGTATCTCCTGGCTATTTGGAACACTCCAGTATCTCAGAGGCAATGTGTGCCTTTGGAAGCTTTGTGGCCTGAAGCCCTGGTTTCCTCATACCAGAAACACTTTCCTAAGCAAGGAAATGAAGTTTTATGAAGAAGAAAGACGGTGCTCTTCATGCTTCCTGGAAGGGTTTGGAAAATGTTGTCTATCCAGAAGCAGCTCTCCCCATGTGGGCTGCAGCCCTAGGAGATTTTCCCTTTGTTGTTTTATTTTGTTTTTTTGTCTTTTTTTTTTTTTTCCTTTGGCAGATGTTTGTATGGAAATGTGATCTTTAATTCCTTAAAGACCTATCCTTCTGGAGTTAATTCCTCTTTTGAAGTTACAATCTTTTGTGTAATGCTTTCTGGTCATTTTGACTCCAAGTAAAGTGTTAAACGTTACAGAAAGGAAAATTATGTGGACTTTCTGCATGCAATTTGGGCATCCAAGAAAATAACTATCGGTTGGAGGCCAAGACATGGAGGTGGCCAATTTCCAAAGCCCACTGGAAATGGAGTTTGGCTGTCTTCTGTCATTCTTGACAACTGCCATCTGATTGAATTCTTCCACAAATACAGAAGCACTTTAAGAAGGCAAATAAATCTGATTTTCTTCTTGGACATCACCATGATGATGGAGATTTCCCCAGTACTCACAGAGAGGAAAGCTGCAAATTCACAGGAACACTGAAGCTTTGGGGCATAGCACTTGGTTACGAGGGGCCTGCCTTTAGGTTTACACTGCTCAGAGTTGCTCTTGGAGGAGACAGAAGGCGAGAGCTTGCCACTTGTTGTTATTTGCCTGCTCTGGCTAAGGCCGAAGCCCCGCCTGGATTCAGAGCTACTTCAGGAAACACGTTGGATGCGTACCTGGGAACTCTGTCAGCTCTTTCGAACTCCCCAGGAACAGCCACAAACTTGTGCAGAGCTGCTGTGTAGGTCTCTGCTCTGTATTCCTCCTCTGAAGCCCGCATAAAGTGGAAGTCAACAGAATGGTTCAACCCCAAAAAGGGAGGGAAGTGCCCAAAGATTCAGTGGTCCTTATTTTTCTCCTCCCCACTCCAGCTGCTTGAGAATGGTCATCTGTGAAAGGACCAACCCTACTGGATTGCTGGAAAACGTTCCATATTCATAGTTGCTAAACCTGACCTATGTGTTAGAATAACATGTTTTTCTGAATGAGACTCAGGCTGTCAGCCTCTCATAGACCTAAATGGTGAAGACCACACAGATGAGCACTCATTTAGCAGAACTCTAATGCTGCCTGTTTGCTAATAGACACATCGTGGTTGGGACTTTGGAAAGAATATTTAATTTCACATGCATTTATGTTCTCTCATTTTCTCGTTCTATTAAAAATGTCCAAACAAATTCAGTGTGTGGGAAGGAACCGTACGTTAACACAAAGTAATGAAGAAAATGAACTAACACTAAGCCAGTTGAGTTTGCTCAACACATTCCTTCCTCTGTGTTGCAGAAGACACGGATGTTGAGCACCACCAGGAATGGGCAGTTCCAGGCTTTTCTCTTGGGTGGATGGCCAGGGATGGTGGGGGTTGTGTGAAGAACCTCTTTCTGTCTGGAAAAGGGCCCAGGCTGAGCAGAGCAGGAGAGTGAGGCATCGGTGGTGCTGGCAACTCATATCTGGGCTGTTGTGATGGGTCACCCTCTGGCCCCACCCATTCCTAGCCTGGTGACCTGCAGGCCAGGCTGGAAAGCCACCCTAGAAAATGTGGATGAAGGCAGACTTCTTGGGTCTAGGAAGTCCATGAATACCCCGTCAAACCTACAGGAGCAGACTCTTCTAGTAAGTCTTAGAGAAGGGCAAAGCATCAAGGCACATAGTGGCAAAGAGCATGGCTTCAGATCCCCAATGGGTCTCACCTGCTAGTGTGTCCCTGTTGGCATGCCATTTACTTGCTGTCTTCATTTAAAGCATTTAGAATGGGGCATCTAATGGATACTTAGTAAGTTTTAACTATTATTATTATGTCTGCTTAAATAAATGGACACAGGCATTACAGCGTCAGGATCTGTCTCTGGTCTCCCCGAGTAAGAGCCCAAGGAGCCTGGTTGCTGTTTTGCAAGGTGGTGTGCTCACAATTTATTTACCTCTTGGCCCTTGATGCCTTGGTGGTCCACTCTGTCTGTGACACTTCTGTTCTGGCAGCAGTGACAGGGTTTGGGTCCGTGGTATCTGACAAGAAACCTCTCCCTTGAGAGGAGAGAGGACCCCCCCCCCCCCCCGTGTGAGTGTTACGTGTAGGTTGTTAGACGGGCCACGTGTGTCATCCCTCAGCTGTCCTGGGAGTACACCTTTCACATCTTGCAGGCCTGTGTTTTTGTTTTTTTTTTAATGTTTATTTTTGGGAGACAGAGACAGAGCATGAGTGGGGTAGGGGCAGAGAGAGAGGGAGACACAGAATCCAAAGCCCGCCCCAGGCTCTGAGCCGTCAGCACAGAGCCCGACGTGGGGTTCGAACCCACGAACCGTGAGATCACGACCTGAGCCAAAGTCGGATGCTCAACCGACTGAGCCACCCAGGTGCCCCGCGGGCCTGTGTGTTTTAGCAGAGAGCTCAAGAGATTCAGAATCGAGGGTGAAACCTCCCTCAACCCAAGAAGGTGGTCCCCAGTAAAATCAGTTAATATTTATCTAGTGTGCATTATTTGCCAGGCACTGTTCTGAGGGCTTTCCCAGGGTAGACTCATTTACTCTTTACAGCATTCCAATAGGCTAGTTAGCAGTTTTATCCTGTCGTTTTAGTTGAGGAAACTGAGGCTCAGAAGAGTTTGTCAGTGGTCCGAAGTCCTGCAAAGGTGACACAGCTGTTTGCAGCTGGGACTGTTGCTTCCACCCCCTTAACTATGTCAGATGAATCCCCATGGGATGAACAGACAGCCGTGGTCCTGCCTTCCCGGGGACGGACACTCAGGTGCTGCTCTGAAGCACAGCACTGCCCACACTGTTGATGGAGGGGCTGCCATGTATTCAGCCTCTGGACGCCCCTTCTAGAAGAAGAGGGAGGCAATGGTGAGCAGCCCTCTGTGATCGGTGCACTCCTGGCAGTGGAAATCCGGAGCCAGCAACGGCACCAAAAAGGGAAGGAGTAACTCAGTGAAGGGAGAGAAAATGCTTCCTGGGGCGGTGACTTCTGAGCTAGGTTTGAAGACTACGTAGGAGTTCACTAAGCCTACCAAGTTGGGCATAGTGGGCAGAAGAAATAGCATGCAAAGGACAGGGGTATGAAACAGCAGCGGTCTTTTAAAGGTGGGGGACAGCAAGTCCTTTAGGATGGGTGGATGATGAAGTGCCAAAGGGATGTCATGTTTGTTGAGACCGGAGAGGCAGAAAGAGCCAGAAGACAGAGGGCCTGCTCTGCCATGCTGGGGAACCCGACTTTATGCTAGGCAGGTCGACAGTTTAATATCACAGTTTTAAAACAAGGGCAGAATCTCCAAACCTTGATACAGTTAGGGCAGAATCTCCAAACCTTGATACAGTTAGTAGTAGTCGTTTCTCTGGTTGTTATCATCATGATTATTGAAGGAAAAGATTACAAAAGTCAGTAAGTTCCGTATCTGATGTTTGTTGCTATTGTGTTAAAGAACGTTAGTTTTTTTAACATCCTCCACTTGTTTCTCATTTTTTTAATCAGCAGTTGTCTTTGGCAAAAGTTATTTTCATATGCTAGGATAAGTACTTTTTTGAGGTTTTTTTTCCTAATATTTTCCTAAGTGGCCTTTGATTGCATAAGAGCATCATGCAGAACTGTTTCCAGTAGTTTCTTTATAGCAGGAATGGAAGATAAGACTGATTATGTAATTGTTCCCTTAATTTATTCTCAGAACCTAACATGCTGCCAGCACATAAAAAACCTGACGATCGTAATGGCATCTGAATGTCTCTCTTGCTCACGGTTTCTGGCACTAGTGCTCTTGCATTGTTCACTGCAGAGTAGACAAGGGTGGTTTAAATGCGGCATGACTGTTGGCAGCACTGGGCCCCCAGACTCATGGCTCTGTCTGCTGTGTCTTGCCGTGCAGCCCCCAGCCAGGAGCTCTCAGCAGAGAAATGATGCGTGTGTGCGCCTTAGAGACTCTCGCCAGTGTCACACACGCTAACCTTCGGATGAGGAGAAAGCCATGTACTTGTGCTGTGCTGAGGTTGCATTTTGCAAGGAGCACAGAACACCATCTGCCAGAGGAGGTGGCAGGAGTGTGCAAATATTGCTGTGAATTCCATGAATGCTTAATTGCTATGTTTTTTTTTTTTTTAAGAGTGTTCGCATTTAGTTTGTTTGTTTGTTGTTTGTTCTTTTTTTTATTTTTATTTTTTAGAATAGTCCTTATCAGTGGCAGAAGATCCTTCTGTAGTATATTTTCAGTGCTGCCCTATCGTGACAGTGCCCAAGCAGGGTATGTATATGCATGCTTGCTTTATAGTTCTCTGGGTGAAAAGTTGTGACACCTTGTGCATAATGTGGCTACCCTTTCCATTCAAAGAACTTGCCTTGCCTTTGACACTGCAAATTCAGGACTTGTAAACTTGAAAGAAAAAAAACTCCACTTTCTTTTCAGCCAGAAAGCTTCCTTGTTATTTGTGTGCGCGCGCGCGCCTGTGCCAGTCCTCGCCATATTGCCTGCTGTTTCTAAATGTGCATTTTGTCACCTCTTCCAATACTGTAAAACGATCAACATGGGGACCCACCCCATTCCTCAGGGCCATGTCAACTTTCGGAGAAAGGTAGGTGAGGTAAGGAATCATACAAACCATGTGGACATCCTGCCTCTTTGCATTTCGGGCTTGGGGCTGGGAACTGACCAGGAAGCCGGAGCAAATACCAAAGCAAAATGGTACCGGGAACAGCCCTATGCGATTCACCGCAGGCCAAAGGAACGCTTACTTCTCTAGATCAACCAGCTCCTCCTTTCGCTCTGAAGAAAAGTAGGTAAGTGAGGCTTTGTCCTTGCAGAGCCTCTCCTCCTCATTCCCCATGCCGAACTCTGTGCTCATTTCCTCTGAGTCTTGACTGCTTTGTCCCTCACCTGTCACTGCATATTGTGTTTGAGGTCAGGGAGATGCTGATATGTAGGGTAGGACAGTTTACCGCATAGGATGCGGGAGCCTTGTGGGATGTTGGCCTCTATAAACTAAATGCTGGAAGTGCCCTCTAGACACTGTGACAACCACACCCTACCTGCTCATGACCACCACCCTGTGGGAGGGCAGTGTGGCCTTGGGGCGGATTCACCGTTGTCTGTCTTCCATGAGCTCTGCGGGTTGCTCCTGCTCATCATGGCTTTCCCTTTCCTACATAGACTTGTCAGACTTCTATCCGTTCAGTTCACTTCTATCCGTACTCTACACCATAAGCTTCGTGGGACAGAAAGTGGCACATTTTGTTCGTGGAATTGTGACTCAGTCATTTATTAGATGTGTCTGAAAGAGCAATGGTAATCTTACTGTTGATTGAGGACTTTATGCCAGTCCTTTTCACTCCCTGCATCCTTACAACAACCTTGCAAAAGTAGGTGTTCATGGAAAAGTAACAGCAAATCCTTCGGCTCAGAGGTTCAGGGGCCACCTGGGTGTGGCCAGCAGGGCTGCCCACAGGAGACCTTGTGAGGAGGCCTGCTTTACCTTACCAACCTACTGTGGTCCCAGGTTCAGCTGCACCTGAGAGCAGGCTTATTCCTCACGGAGACTAGATTGTACCATCTCACGAACCTATGTGTGACCCAGAAGGCAAGTTCGTTAAACTTATTATACAAGTAATGGCCCCAGGGCTCAGATTGTTGCAGTGTGACCAGCTTGTGAGCACATTTCCACGGAGATCTGAATCAGCAGTGGAAGACTAAGTATTTCCCCTCATGGCCAGCTTAGATGGTCACTGTGGAGTTAGCCTTATTTCTCTGGGCTGCCCTTGCTAGCCTTTCTGATTGATGTATTCTTCCCTCAGCTATGTTGCATTTGTTCATTTATTGAGTGCTTACTATGTGACTAGGTACTGGGATAAACGTAGTGAAACTTGTGCCTGGTTCCTGCCCCCTGGAACTTAAACCAAGGCACGCTGAAATTTCACACATAATTACTACTTCTAATTAAGGCTAAAGATACTCAGTCAGATGATTGCCAAGTCTTCCTGGCTGAGAACTCATTCAGTGTCTTTAACATAATCTGGCTTCTCTGTGCTTTCATCTTGGAACTGTTCATGTCTGTTTTCATTCTGGAATGGTGATCTTATTTCCAAGTTTTGGGGCCCCCTCACTATGGTACCGAAGTACTTACCCCGTTTTATAGATAGGACCACTGATCTTTAAGAGTTACAGTCTCAAACATCGACTTTGGGCCAGAATGGGAATTTGAACCCAACTCTGACCAGCTCTAGGACTTTCCCTGACTCACTCTGGCCAATGGGCAAAACAGGCTTCATAATCACAGAAACCCATCTCTGAAATGGAGCTTTTATGGTAACTGCCTCGCAGGGGTTAACTGAGGCTCCTGGGGCAACTGAGTACACAAGGTCCAGCACAGCACCTCACACAAAGAGGTAGGTGGGGCCCGCTTGTCAGGGTCTCCAAATTCTTAAACAGAATGTGGGGGGTCAGCATGGAGAACTTGGGAGACTTGTAGTTTTTTGCTTGGGCAAATTACTTGCCTCTGAGCCTCTGCTTGTTCTTCTGTAGAATGGGGATATCAGGTTACTACCTGTGTCGTTACTTTGAAGATCATTGCATTTTATGCAGAACTCGTGGGACCACATTTAAATTTAAATTACCCAGGAAGAGATCACCCAAACTGTTTGACGTCCTTGTTGGAAATATGTGCCCTCCCCCCCATTTTAACACCTGGAGGAAATCCCAGCTAGTGTGCTGGGAAACAGGTGTCTGTCAGTGCCGCAGTCTCCTTGGCTGCTGCTGACAAGGCCCTGGATGTTTCAGGAAGATCTGTCATAGGGTTACTGGCAGATTCTGCTGTTCTGCCGGTTGGCCCAGATGAAGAAGCAGAGTGAGTTTGTGGGGTCACAGGACATAACCTTTTACATTTTAGATATGAATAAACTCTTTCAAACTTTATAGATGAGGAAACCAAAGTGCAGTAAGGTTAATTTTCTATAACAAAAAACATAATCAGATCAATTGCAATACCTAACAGAAAAGAGCATGCCTGTTTCTTTCTGCAGCACATTCTACTTAAATACTCACATGAGAAACTCTGCACACCATTCAAAATACTGTAATTTAGTGGTAAGGTGAAGAAGCGATTCTGCTTTTTAAATTTTTCGATGAGCAGACATCTTATTAGTGAATGCCACTTAAACTTAGGATTATTTTTCACTAATTATTGGGAAACCACTGTGCTCAAATAATAAAAGTATTTATGCTAGTAAATTATATACATATATATTTTCCAGTGCTTTAGTTCATGCCTGTAGTAACTAATACCTTTCTGCTGTGGAAAATTCCTTTTATGCTAAGAGTTAACTCTGTGTGACTGTGACTGGGACACAAATCCTAGAATTTCAGGGCTGGAAAGGACTTCAGAGATGACCTGGCCTGGCCTCGCTGCTTCAGAGCTGGGACCCCTCGGGCATGGGGGTGGATGCCCAGCAGAACCAGCAGCACCAGAACCCTGTACTCCAGCCATCTTAACCTGCTGACTTTGTGGTTTCCAGCCGCCACATTTCTTTTGTGCTTCTGCACGTGGACTGAGCCACAGGCGCCTGATTATGCCAGACACGCGTAAACCCCCACTGCTAAAAGGGATGATGTACAGCTCCAACTTCATCACAAGGAAGTTTTAAAAACAGGAAACTCAGAAGTTCATCCAGTGTGTACTTGAACCTCTTTTACAAGGGAAGCATCTATCAGGATGGCCTTACCTCTTTCTGGTTTTGTTTTCTGGCTTCTCATGCTGCACTGGAGCTTCCCAAGTCTGGCTTTCCTATCTTGGCTCGCCCTGCCTCCCACCCTGACCCCAAAGCTTTGTTCTTGGTTTTCAGCTGAACTGAGCACTTAACTTTGGGCCTTGACATCAGTTGATCAAAGCAGACAGGCCAGTCTTAGGAGAGGTTTTACCATTTCATTTATTCATTTACTTATTTGTCCACTCATGCATTTTTTCTACCCCTTGCGGGTGCAAGGCCTTGATCGAGGCTGGGAGGGTGTAGGATGAGGAAGACCCACTCTCTAGGAGCTTATTATTGAGCCAGGAAGCCAGACAGGTAAACAACCAATCCAGGACAGCTGGGGAGCCCCAAAGAGGTGCTACAGAGTGCTTTAACTTCCCCCAAATCTTTATCAAGATCCACATTTATATTGAGTCTACTATCAACAGTAAAAAGCCAAGAGTTTGTTATGTGAGTTTCCTTCCCCTTCCCAATACATTGCCATCCCTGCCTGACTCCTGGGTAGAGATTCAGGCAATCCTGCTGCATAGCAGAATTCACTCCTTCACAGAACATGCTGTTCGCCAGGCACACTGTTCTAAGCAGTAGGGATACAGTGGTGCACAGGAAAATGTGTCTTTCCTCGTTACCCTCTAATGGTAGGAGACACAAGGTAGTAAAGACACTGACCATCAGACACAAGAGCAAACAACGAAATGAGTCCTAAGCAGTGTGCAGCTGGAGCATAGAGGAGGGAGTTCAGTGAATTCAGACGGAGGGATCACGGAATGCTCCCCAGAGTTGGCAGCTCTTCATCAAGACGTAGAAGCGTGAGGTCTTAGAGAAGTGGGGAAGGACATTCCAGCCTCACCATTGACTTCCGAGGATGTTAGAAGATGGTCTGGCCCCTTAGGAACTTTGGGGGATGTGGTGGGGAGTCTCTGTGATGCTTGGCTTGTTGAAAGAATTTGGTAAAGCCCCAACCAAGTGGGAATCCTGTTGCTGACCAACAGCTAAGTGGTTAGACCTAGGTAGTAAGGGGAAGGGGGTAGGGACAGAAGCGAGCTGTCCTGGGATGTCACTGCCACAGGCCCATCACTCAGCCGCTCCAGGTCTCAGTACAACATGGACGTTTGGCCAGACTTTCCAAGGTCCTGCACACGTTGTCATCCTTGTCAATTTTGCTAATGTGGAAGCTGGAAGTCTGGTTGAACGAGGAGTTTATGAATGAGGTGTGCCATCCACACTTCCCATCCACTAGTGATCAGGTGCTTCTGGAGTTCCCCTCTGAATAATTCTCCATTCAATATTTTTAAATTTGAGATTTTTAAAAAAAGTGCAGGTCTGGTGACCTTGCGGTTTTATTTGGTACGTGGTTTCCTGGTGTAGGCTACAAGGACAGGGGCTTAATCAGCTCAGGGTTGAGAACGGTGTGAAATGTTTAGGATCACTTTGCGTGCCACCAGATTTATACTTCCAAGCTGACAATAGGACCACTCACTGTGATTTTTAGAGCTTCTGCTTAACGCGGACTGCCCTGGTTATTTAGCAGCTGCCGCACTCGTCAAGCTGTTTTCCCTGCCTCGATGTAAGCTAAAGGTATTTGAGAAAAGAGCCTATTTTCTTAGGAAGAGCTGATGAGGTCAAGCATTTGTGTGAACAAGATGGAGAAAGTAATGCGAGCTGAAGCAGAAGTCATGCTTCCAGTATCCCAGGCACTGTGCTGAGTGCCATCACGCATCTGCTCGTTGAATCTTCGCGACAGCCTCATCAGGTGGGTTCTGGGGTTATCAGTTTGCAGTTACAAGGTTGGGGCAGAGATTGCCCTAGCAGCAGTGCCAAGAGGTAAGAGGGAGGGCAGACAGGCTGCAGGCTCTGTGAGGTGCTGTGTTCTCTGCTTTGGGGCAGACAGACCCCATAGGTGCGGGTCCCAAAGCACTGACACACAGCTGAGAGCCAAGTGTGTTTTTCTTCACCGTTGTGGCTTGGGGCCGCACTTGCTGGCCCGGAACTAGTGACAAGTGGGCGACACTGGCTGTCTAGTGTGTATCTGGGTGATGGTGGAGGTCTGTGTATGTGCCACAGGAGAGCCACCTCCTGGGGACGCAGTGGTCTTCGTGCTGGTGGGTGGTGACCTTCCGAAGGCTTTAGAGGTTGCCAGTTTATGCTGCAGCCTGGCTCCTCCAAGGCCAAGCCCCCAGCATCTTTGGGTGGAGCCTTGGGTGAAAAGAATCTGTATAATTCCCCTCATCTGAGTGTTCGTCCACTGTAGAGTAGGAATGCCCGTGGAGAGTGGGGGGTCACGTAATGCAGGTGTTGACATGGTGCGGACACCCTGGCTGTCTGTGGGGATCACTAGGTCATGACCCTGAGTGCTACTTGCTTACATCTCCCCGGTAGCTACCCAGCCACGGCCAGGTCACCCCACAAACACCACCACTGAAGCGATTTAGGGGCTGGTGAGGGTCTTCTCCTGTCTATATCCTGTGTGGAAAATGCCTCTCTTTGAGAAAGTATGCTAAGTAGTTACAGTCGAGGACTGTATCACAGCACCAAACACGTCCTTGCAAAAGGGTTGGTGACAAGGCTTTTTAAAAATGAAAAGCTTGTTTGCTTTCTTAATAATCTCTCTTATTGCTTAAAATACCATTTGATTTACAGAGTTTGTTCACGTACAACACTTGAGGAAATCCTCTGTTAGATAAACAAAGCGCTCCTAATAACTGTCCTTTGTTCCTGCTCTTCTAGTTTAAGAATTCAGAGTCTTGCCTGTCTCATGAACTCACAGTGGCTCTGATGGGCACGGAGGGGTGGAGTGCAGGGTGGGGTACACTCTGACAACAGGATCCTCACTGACTGTTGTGGGAAGGCCGTGGATTGGGGGGAGGGGGCATTCAGAGAATGTTCCCGGAAGACAGAGAAACCAGTAACAACACCCAAGAGCAGCCCAGTAGGAGGCAGTGCGGCTGGGACAGACATGCAGCCACACTCTGGGCTTCTTTCTGTAAAAACCCTGCTGTTTATGCCTCCACCTACACTTGCCAGAAGTTCTGATCCCCACCCCCACTCAATGTTATTTCCGCCTCCAGCCTCCACATGAGGGCTTCTGCTCCGTGGAGCCTCTGCTGCCTTCGAGAGTCTGGGAAATGGAGTGTTTGGCCTTCCTGGGTACTGCGGGCCAGTCGGTGATCTCTGCCGTAGTGGCTCACTGAAGAACCACCTGTGGCCAAACTGAACCTGTGGAGGCCACCAAAGGACTCCAGCCCTAACCCGGTCTCAGCCCCAGGAGGGAACCCTCAGGGAAGTAAGGGGTCCCTCCCCCTCACCCAAACATGCTTCACTGAAAGAAGACGCTCTCAGTGTTTTCAAACAGGCATGTAATTTGTAAAGAGATAGAGGAAAATGGCAAAAGGACCAAAAAGACTTTTGCATTTACCCAGATACTTAACCCATTCCAGCATTCCTTCTTTCCCAAAGTTCTAAACTTTCCATTGGATATCTTTTCATTTCATCTTGAAGAAATTGCTCTTCCTGTACTATTTCTTGTAATACAGATCCATTGCTTCTAGTTTTCTTTTATCTGAAGATGTCTGTTTCACCTTCATTTTGTTTTTTGGTTTTTTTTTTTTTCAATTTAATGAGAAGACCATGTCTAATCAGACTCCATACATGTCCACCCCGCAGGTGGAAGCAGCCTCCCAGCCCTGGGCCCCAGCCTCCCATTCCCTTCCCCACCCCTTCAGTTCTCGCCATCACCGCTGCTGTCTCCTGACCCCAGCCTTCATCTGTGATTATCATTCAGCTGAGAAAAACCCAACCATAGTCAGATATGTGGGAGCCCTTGCACCCTGGACGGTTCTACTCTTGTCTACTTGTCATTTTTCTGACTCAAAGCTTATCACCCCTGCTTAAAAGTCTCTCAGGATTTTCTAGACTAGTCGGCATATAGAGGGCCTTGGGCTGGCCTCAGTTCTCCTGTCTAACCCTTCTTCCCATGGCCTCTCTTGGCCTTAACAAGATGCCTGGCTGCGTGTCAGGTTCTTCTTGCCTTTGGGGCTTTTATATATTTGGTGCAAAGGTTGAAAGACTTCCTGCCTCTCACCCCATTTAAGCTTCTTACTGAGATGGAACTCAGATCTCGCCTCCGGGCAGCTTTCTCAGGCCACCCTCACGGTCTTCCTAATGCCCCATCTCAAAGCCCTGCTAAGAGCCCACTTGTGTTCCATGGTACCTATAGGCCTGTCATAGCACTTAACAAATATATTTTAACTCCTTTGTAATTTGTCCTCATCCTGCTTGAAGGTGTGGGTTGTGTCTTAGTTCTCAAGGCCTCTCTAGCACTTCAATGTGCATAGTAGACACTCTGTAATTGTTGAATGAATGAGTAAAAACAGTATGTCTGAGGACTGTGTCTCTGGGCTTTTGAGAATGGCTAATTTTATGAATGTATCGTTGTGCCAAAAAACGATGGCCAGATTGGCTGCTTCAACAGGAGCAAGTACTCCCTGGAGTCCTCACCTGGCACCCCATCCCTGTTGGCAACTTGATAGAAATGGTGGTGCTGGATGGGCAAGGAGAAGGAGGGGCCTGGAAGGTGCCAACAAGGATGATCTGTCATGGATCTCTGGGCCCTGCTTTTCTGCAGGTGATGACCACATCCACAATGAAAGTTGCTAAGCCTACAGTGACAAAAGAGGTGTCAGGATACAGGTGCTAAGCCCCAACTAGGTTCCCTCACCTGACATACCCGGCCAGGTGACTCCTCCACATGGTAGCCTCGCAGTCTGGGCAGTTCTTATTGGCTTCACCAACACCATGGATCACTCCTGCTGTGCTGCTTGAGTTGCTCACAGATACTCAACACTCTGAATATTAAACCCAAGAATGCCAAGGGCCCTTTGCTGATGTCCCACTTGGTCTGCCCAAGCCCCATCAGAGTTCCCTGGCTTTTAGCTGGCTTGCTTATCTAGCCCGTGATCAACATGTGATTTTCCTTTTGTGTTTACTGCTCTTGCTTAAAGCTTAAACCAAGGACATCTTTGGTTTGACTTTTGCATAGAGTTAGAAGGAGGTGGTTTTCCCTGGCCCAGTACTCCCAGGCAGTGGGGAGCTTCCTCTTGTCTCTGGAGCCCCTTTCCATGTCAGGTAAAGTGAAGCTCTTGCCTTGGTCCTTCTCCCCACCACCCACACTTTCGCGCGTGCGCGCGTGCACACACTCTGGTCCTCACTGTCCGGCCTTTTCTGGGGACCAGCATGGCCATGTCTAATCAAGTGCACATGTTAGGAAGATGTCAGGATTTGCTGGCATGCTTAGATTGAAGACTGGTTACAGGCTGCACTAACTCCTTTCAGGTAAACTGCATTTGAGTTCCATTAATCATGAATAGGGGTGGATTTTTACTCATAACAGCAGGCCTGCGGGCTGAGTTTAGTGAGCAAAAACCACTTGTAAGGGTGTAGAAGCCCTTTCTGGTCATAAGGGCATTGCCTCTTCTCTGGGTGTCCCCAGGCTAACTCACCAAAGGATACCTGACACCAGGTAATGCCTTTTCTCAGAATTCAATGGCAAGGAGCACCCTTAAACTCCAAAGATGTACCTTCAGAGCTAGAAGGAACTTGGAGACTGTTCAGTCCTGTGGTTTTCAGACATTTTGCTGAAGAAACCGCTCCTCCAATATAAGTTTACACAAAATGCCAATAAATAGCTAACCACAGAGTTACTCCAGAAGAGTGGGTGAGAATGAGGATCCCACTCACTTTTACTCTGTGCTTCATGGTCCCATTAGGAAAACCACAGTCCTTATCTAACATCCCTGCCTTTGGTGCCGGTGGGCATCTGAAGCCAGGGAGCATAGGTTGTGTTTGATGGAGATGCGGTCAGGCAGAATCCTCGGTCCCTGCAAATTAACTTGCTTTGCTGATCCCAGGCTTCCTCATCTGTAAAAGTGGCTATGATGTCAGCTTTAGAGTTTTGAGAGTGTTAAATGAAATATTACATATGAAAGCTCTGAGCACCCTGCCAGGCTGTAGTAGATACTCGTTAAATGTTCACTTTGGTTCTGTTCTGTCCAGTCACAGAGCTGTTTCATTGTTCTTCCTAAATCTGCCCCAACACAGCAAATCTCAGTCCGATTCGTGATGAGTTCATCAGCGCTTTGTTTCTACGAACGTAAGGGATTCATCTTCAGATCTGCTTTCATTTGGTCTTTAAATTGTTTTCCTCGGTGGTTAACTGCTTATTTTTAAAAAATCTAGAATGTATGTAAAAATAAAAGGAAGGTAAAAATTATTGAGCCTTAGCTCCTAAACAAAACCTTCATTAACATTTTGGTTTATTTCCTTCCAGTCTTTTTTTTCTTTCTTTCTTATCCCCTAGTGCATGTGCTTGTATGGAATATGAAGAGCTGATTGTTTTGTTTTGATCTTCCCGGTGGGAAGAAGCTTTGCCACATCCCACCTTTCAGAACAAGCTATCAGAAGCTGGTCACTGAGAAGAGGAACAGATGTTGCGCGTCTTTTTCACTATAACTGTAACATCAAACCTTCCCATAGCTGTAAACACCCTTCTCAGATTAAGCTTGTAAATTATACTATTTTCTGGGAAGAGTCCCAGCCTTAAACCAGCTCTTCTTCTTTCAATCAACAGTTTGCCAAGGCCCGACTGAGTGTTTTTGCCTTTTATCCACATGAGTCACTGCCTTCTCTTTTCGTGTGGATCTGTGGTTTGGCTTGGCAACCTTTTGCTTACAAAATGAATTGCAAGCAAGTTTCCCGACTCTCTTAAGTAGGCAGACCCCACTTGATAAACCACTCGTCCACATCTCTACCTAAGACCACTGCCCCTCCATTTGTGCCACCAGCCCTGTCCCCTTGGACTGCTTTGCCATCACCATGGGGCCAGGAGCTGCAAAGGAATTTATGGGTTCAGAAGTAGAAAGCAGGAGGGGTGCCTGGGCCGCTCAGTAGGTTAAGCTTCCAACTTCGGCTCAGGTCATGATCTTGCGGTTGGTGAGTTCGAGCCCCGCATCGGGCTCTGTGCTGACAGCTCAGAGCTTGGAGCCTGCTTTGGATTCTGTGTTTCCCTCTTTCTCTCTCTCTCTCTCTCTCTCTCTCTCTCTCTCTCTCTGTCCTTGCTCTCACACAAAATAAACATTAAAAAAAAATTTTTTTTAAATGAAGTAGAAAGCGGGAGAGACTGTGAAAGACTGGAACAGCTTAGGAGTAAGGATCCTGGGGTCCTGAGAAGGAAAAGGAGGTTCAGAGAGAGAGGTAGAAAGAATGCAAACTTGACCCCCTTTACAATGTCACTGAAGGTTAGTCCCAAATGAGGAAACCAAGAGGGAGACAGCTTTTTCCTATTTCTTCACCCTCTTTCACCCTCTGACCTGTTGCTCCTACAACCAGAGTTCTTGCTCTTACTATGGGGCTAGTTTGGTGACATTAGAGGCTAAAAGAGCATTGTG